>NC_084626.1:7650057-7712557 GCF_033978795.1 Nerophis ophidion | reverse complement strand
AGGAAAAATGTTCTGGAAAACCGGTAATTCGAGGTAATGCGGGATATTTTTTTAGAATTTTTTTGGGGAGCTTCTGTTTGCCGATCCAGTCGAACGTTTTGATACTTTGACCTTTTCAATCGGATGAAAACTGTGAGCTGTGGAGCGCTAAACTTTTGCGGTGGAGTAATAATAAATGGATGATTGTTTTTGTGTGGAATCTTTATGCTTGGAAAGTCACACAATAATAATATTATTAATAAATGGAATATTTTTTGGTGTAGAATCCTAAAGGTCAGGATGATTGGACAGTCACACAATAATAATAATAATCATAATAATGATAAATGATAATTATATTTTTTTGGGTGTAGAATAACGTGTGTGAATGCTTGGACATTCTGACAGTAATAATATTAATAAATATATAGATATATATATTTTCCATACTATGACACATTACTTTTTTCCTACTCTTTGAACTCTGTGGCTTATAAAACGATGCGGCTAATTTAAGGATTTTGTCTCGCTGACGGCCATAATGTTTTGTATTTGACAAATAGTTTTGCAGACGGACACTGAAAAGGTGTCTTATTGATTGTGATATGGCACCATCTTTCAGACGAGTTTGCTTACTGCAGGTGTTGTGGGTTGAAAATATACTTCCTGTTTATTTGATCTATTATTCGTCCATAACATTTACAAGTGTTTGTATTAGTATTGTTTACCTACAATGGCATTATTTTTGTATTGTTTCAGTTTCTTAAATTCAACAAAACATCACCGTAGAGTTATTGATTCGATTCAGAATCGATTCTCGATTCAAAATCCATACTTTTAAATAACATTGGGTACCAGTCGTACTCTGGCTCCCACGCACACAGGGAGTCAAATATATTGTACATACAAACACACATATAATCACACACACACACACACACCGTTATTCATACATACAAACGTACATACTGTACATAGGTACCTACCTTCCCACATACAGTACATGCACAAATACAGTACATACCTACATATTCCAAGTTCGTCCATCTACACGCAGATTCACGGTACAAACATATCACTGTACAAACATGCATATACTGTACATATACATTAACTGTACAATCATTCATATACACATTCTGTTCATATACAAGTACATACATACATACACTCATGCACATTATCATATTTCATCAAATATATATCAACGTTATTGCCCTAGGGTAAACTGGGTAACACATGGCATACTGACAAAGCTTAACCTATAGTTACTATAACAATCTACAAGATTAATATAGGTTGCCTCTCTTCCCCACCATCTTTTGGTATTCCTTTTTTTAATGTATTTTTTATTTTTTTAATCTTTCTAGTTATAATTTTGTATACATATTGTTGCATTTGATCAACGGTATTGTTGATAATAGAGGTAAACTATTGGTATTGTTCATAATCAATAGTGCTTTTTCTATTGGTATTTGTATTGCTCCAGTTGTAGTGTAAAAATGCTCATTGTCATTTCTATATTATTATTTATTTCACTAATTGTTTCTTTGCTATCACTTTTACAATCATATTTGTACATATCGTATGTGCTAGTGTTGTTCTATTGTTGTTGTTTTTGTTGTTATTGTTGTGTTTGCTGTTGTTGTTTTTGTCTCTCTGTCTAATCCCCCTCTTAACCCCCCCAATTTCCCCCTCTCTCTTCCTTTTTTTCTCTTTCTATCCCCTCCTGCTCCGGCTCGGCTGCACCAAATGACAATATAAATACATTTAATAAAGTCAAATTCAAATAAGGCAACAAGAGAAGTATCCTACACTTCTCTTTTGTAAAGTAAATCTGAACAGCTGATATGGGCATCTACATCAACTATATGATTTGCCTGAGAAGCTGAACAGGACAAAAAAAAAATAAGAAGCATAAATTAGATTAGCATAGGATTAGTTTAGCATTGAGCTAGGTTAGCAAAAATTAGTTTACTGAGGCCTAGTAAGGCTAGGTTAGCATTTAGCTTGGCATTACTAAGTATGTTTGAACAGCTGTTCTCAGTCTGTAGAATGTACTGGTAGTTTGTGCTTGCTAATTCCAGTAAAAATAAAGGTATATGAATAAATACACATTTAAATATCAATAAATACATTTGGATTGTGGGTTATCGAAGCATAGGTTGATTCATCATTCATTTATTCAATGTGTAGAGCCATACTCAAACATCAGGACCAGTTGGAGGCTCGTCCGAAAATTGCAACAACTACACCCCCTGGTGGTGATGAAGTTGTGCAAGAACGAGGACAAGTATATGGTGAAATCAGATTAGTGACACAGGGACCACCTGCCACCTCAACAGTGCTGGAAGAATCAACACAATTAGCGTACCCCCTGCTGGCCAAAGGTCCAAATTTGCAATACGTCCCTTTGGCAACAATGGATCTGGAAGGATTAATCCAAAGACTTCCCTGCATCCATGATGGAGCAGGCAAATGGATAGCTGCATCTGAAGAAGAGACAATTGCTACCATTTTGGCGATGGGAGATCTTAAAGCCGTCTGGGGGAAAATTGTTGGGAAAAATGAGATGGAAAAAATCCTACGTGCTGCAGGACTGGAGCACGTAGGATAGGATACACACCGGCTATCTTATGCTGCTTTTCCAACACTCGGTTTGAGAAGTAACAAGTATTTTAACTTATAAACCTTGTCTTTGAAACACAACGTTATTACTCGTGCCTTCACTCTGTGACATTCAATGAAGGAGTGACTGGAATAACAAAGATGCATGTGACCTCTACTGCCCAACGTGTGAATAACGTGCTGCGTGCCTGTATCATCAGTTTAACCCCGTAGTTAACACATGACTTTGACACATCATTAGTTTTAAAATTTAAGTGACCAAAGTGACTTTGGCACACCATGCATTAGAAATGAATAATAGGATAATATATTAGTAACACTATATTTCCATATGGGTTACACACACACACACACACACACACACACACACACACACACACACACATACACACACACACACAGATATATATATATATATATATATATATATATATATATATATATATATATATATATATATATATATATATATATATCAGGGCTGCGAATATTTGGGTGTCCCACGATTCGATTCAATATCGATTATTGGGTCGCGATTCGATTACGTATCGATTTTTTCGATTCAACGCGATTATTGATTCAAAAACAATATTTTTCCGTTTCAAAACGATTCTGTATTCATTCAATACATAGGATTTCAGCAGAATCTACCCCAGTCTGCTGACATGCTAACAGAGTAGTAGATTTTTTATTAAAAGCTTGTACAATTGTCAAGGACAATATTTTATCAACTGATTGCAATAATGTACATTTGTTTTAACTATTAAACGAACCGAAAATATGACTTATTCTATCTTTGTGAAATCATTGGACACAGTGTGTTGTCAAGCTTATGAGATGCGATGCAAGTGTAAGCCACTGTGACACTATTTTTTTTTTTTTATTGATGGATGAACATATAAATATATAATATGTCTGTGTGTACACCAGGGGTAGGGAACCTATGGCTCTAGAGCCAGATGTAGCTCCTTTGATGACTGCATCTGGCTCTCGGATAAATCTGAGCTGACACTGCTTAACACGATAAGTAATGAATAATTCCACTTGTAATCACAGTGTTAAAAATAACGTTCGAAATATAAAACATTATCATGCTTTTTTATGTTCAAGAAGTTGCGTTAATGGTAAGAAGTAATTGATTTATTATTGGTTAGTGTGGGGCTTGCCCTCCTTGGGGTTCTTTAAACCACCAAGAGCCTGTTTTAGGGTTATAATATTGTTTTATTTTATGTTTCTCTCAGTTGCTTTCCAGTAATTGTCTTTTTCTCTTTCGTCCTCACTCGCGCTCTGGCTCCAGCCTCAATCCCGTCTCTCCTCCTGGCTGCTGCTTATAACATAGCGACAGGTGATTAGATAACAAGGCCCAGGTGGGCCATCTACGCACCTGTCGCTGATTTCGAGGCCGGTCCTGGCAACACCCCGCTTTGCTGCAGGCCCACTTTGCTGTAGGCCCGCAGGCCACACCCCCTCCACAGTTAACTTCAGAATAACAATGTTAATATAAAGAATAAGAGACCTACTATACTCTGGAAATGTTGGTCTTACTTAAAAATGCACACGTTTAGTTGTGTTCAGTGTTAAAAAAAAAATATTATATGGCTCTTAGGGAAATACATTTTAAAATATTCGGCTTCTGGGCTCTCTCAGCCAAAAAGGTTCCCGGCCCCTGGTGTGTGCGCGCACACACACACGCACACGCACACACACACACACACACACACACACACACACACACACACACACACACACACACACACACACACACACACACACACATATATGTATGTTGTGGAGTCTCACTCAAGCACCGCCTGACAGGTAGGCACCTCACAGGGTAGGAGCCAGGGCATGGAGGCAGAGTGGAACACGGAGGACAGTACGTACCACACTACTTGCTCAATCAGCCTGAAGTGGCACCAGGTGTGCGGCCGGGAGGGCCCAGCTACAAACTGTTCTTAACTCTGCCTCATTCAGGTCTGGCTGTCCTCTGTGTCAAGGCAGGTGCATCAGACGGTAAGCTAAGACATCCACATTACTGGTGAAATGTTTTGCTGATGTTGTGTTTCTCTCGTTTTGTAGGCAATTACTTAGGACGTTCAAAGTGAAGGATTGAGAACCCCGGATGGAAAATATTTATGTTTGTTTATTGAGACTTTAAGTTTGATACTTCCACACCTTGCCCTTCCTAAAAGGACCTGTGCAATAAATGCCCTTATCGGCTTTCTGCAAACCATATCCTGTGTCTTGGTGAGAATCAAGTGTGCAGTTGTTTGTACTAAAATTGGGACTTTTGTTGAGGCTGGAACAAATGATCCATTTTTACATTGATTATTATGTGTAAATCCTTTATTTTAAAAACTTTTGGATTTACAAACCATGTTCAACTGAGTTGGTAAATTGAAGATCCACTGTACTGTATAGCACTTCAGATTGTGTTCAAAGTGTTCAAAACTTTATGAAAATGTGGACTTGTGTCTAGGCTGGAACCCAGTACTTATGTTTACATAGTTTTTTTTTTCGTTTTTCTTGTTTTTTTTATATTTACAAACCCTGTCCAAAAATAAATTTGTTTCATAGATGGAGTTTCCACAGTAATGGATATCAATGAAGAAATGCTATATATTTTTTGTTTATCGATCAGTTGTTATTGAATTCCACTGATGTTAAAACATGACTAAGGATTAATTCAGTCCTAAAATACTTTGTCAGATTCTCAAAAAATGGGTTTTGTCCTGCATTTGGCATCATCCTACATTTGGCACATTTCTCAAAGGACTCAAGGCACAATTACGGTGGATCTCAGTTGCATCATTTACATGGTCCGGTGAGTGTTTTGCATTAAAATGAATGACTTGGTGGAATGTTGCTGACGATTCCACGGTTTGCTCGTAAGCATTGCATCATTGAAGGAATAGATTAGTTTTACGCCCTGCAAAAAAATATCGACATAAAGTGAATGTCTGGACAGCTATATACTCCTGATCAACCTGGTGCTCAAACTTTGATTCTGTTCTCGCACATGTCAAGATGCAGCTTGTTTCTATGGAAAAAGCCGTTAAAGCAGCCATGCAGGAGAAGATGCTGAGTCGGCGGAAAAGCTTCTTTGTCTTTTCACAGCAGATAGACCCAAAGAGGATAGAAAGAGAACTGGGGAGCTTGGAAGTTGAGAAAATCCTCAGACATGGATGTTCAATAAAACTGTTTTGGGGGGGCCACATTTCCAGAAAGCTAAGGACCAGTCTGTTATTTTAGAACTACAGGAGCGCTCTGATTGTAGCTGAGATAGGCGCCAGCGCCCCCCGCAACCCCAAAAGGGATTAAGCGGTAGCAAAACGGATGGATGGATGGATGGAGGAGCGCTCTGCAGTTTTTAGAGTCCTCAAGTGTTTTTTTAACTGAGCTCCCAGGCCACCAATTGGACAGCCCAAATGATGACATAGAGAACCTTGAGGAACACAAGTATAACTGAAGAAAATGAACAAATGACGACTGACTAATTACAGCAGGGGTGTCTAAACTGGGCGAGGTCTTTTTGGACCGCCAGAAGTCACAAATTTATAAAAGGGTCTAGGCTGTAAGGAGCTATTATCCGATTTTTAAATATCCGACGGTATGATTACTGAATTTGTGTTGTCATCATGTGAATAATGTAATTGCTACAGATGTAAGACCATAAAGTGCAGATATAAGTACATGATGCCCAGCATTTTTACACATGTCCCAATCGAAACAACCTTTCCCACACATGGCGCAAATAAACCAACACAAAAAGTCAACACATATGGTCAGACATAACACAACCCGCTGACTGAACTCTGTGGGTATTCTGCGGGTATTATAAAAATCATGCAAGCACTACACATAATAAAAAATTGCACCCATTTAAATCCACTGCAATACATTATGGAAAAAATGCAAAACATTCTCTCCACACTTATCCATGATTGACACATTTTAGCTGCTTGATATTTCTGATCGATTACAAAACTTTAAGGAGGTCGTAACTGAAGTAACCACGGTAGGAGTCAAACATTCACATATATATATATATATATATATATATATATAAATATATATATATATATATAATCCATCCATTCATCCATCTTCTTCCGCTTATCCGAGGTCGGGTCGCGGGGTCAGCAGCCTGAGCAGGGAAGCCCAGACTTCCCTCTCCCCAGCCACTTCGTCTAGCTCCTCCCGGGGGATCCCGAGGCGTTCCCAGGCCAGCCGGGAGACATAGTCTTCCCAACGTGTCCTGGGTCTTCCCCGTGGCCTCCTACCAGTTGGAGGTGCCCTAAACACCTCCCTAGGGAGGCGTTCGGGTGGCATCCTGACCAAATGCCCGAGCCATCTCATCTGGCTCCTCTCGATGTGGAGGAGCAGCGGCTTTACTTTGAACTCCTCTCGGATAGCAGAGTTTCTCTTCCTTTCTCTAAGGGAGAGCCCCGCCACCCGGCGGAGGAAACTCATTTCGGCTGCTTGTACCCATGATCTTATCCTTTCAGTCATGACCCAAAGCTTATGACCACAGGTGAGGATGGGAACGTAGATCGACCGGTAAACTGAGAGCTTTGCCTTCCGGCTCAGCTCCTTCTTCACCATAATGGTTCGGTACAAAGTCCGCATTACTGAAGACGTCGCACCGATCCGCCTGTCGATCTCACGATCCTCTCTTACCCCTCTCGTGAACAAGACTCCTAGGTACTTGAACTCCTCCACTTGGGGCAGGGTCTCCTCCCCAACCCGGAGATGGCACTCCACCCTTTTCCGGGAGAGAACCATGCACTCGGACTTGGAGGTGCTGATTCTCATTCCGGTCGCTTCACACTCGGCTGCGAACCGATCCAGTGAGAGCTGAAGATCCCTGCTGGATGAATCCACCAGGCCCACATCATCTGCAAAAAGCAGAGACCTAATCCCGCGGCCACCAAACCGGAACCCCTCAACGCCTTGACTGCGCCTAGAAATTCCGTCCATAAAAGTTATGAACAGAATCGGTAACAGAGGACAGCCTTAAATTGGAAACGTGTCCGACTTACTGCCGGCAATGCGGACCAAGCTCTGACACTGATCATACAGGGAGCGGACCGCCACAATAAGACAGTCCGAAACCCAATACTCTCTGAGCACTCTCCACAGGACTTCCCAAGGGACACGGTAGAATGCCTTCTCCAAGTCCACAAAGCACATGTAGACTGGTTGGGCAAACTCCCTTGCACCCTCAAGAACCCTGCCGAGAGTATAAAACTGGTCTAGAGTTCCACGACCAGGACGAAAACCACACTGTTCCTCCTGAATCCGAGGTTCGACTATCTAGCGTAACCTCCTCTCCAGTACACCTGAATAAACCTTAACAGGAAGGCTGAGGAGTGTGATCCCACAATAGTTGGAACACACCCTCCGGTCCCCCTTCTTAAAGAGAGGGACCACCACCCCGGTCTGCCAATCCAGAGGTACCGCCCCCGATGTCCACGCGATGCTGCAAAGTCTTGTTAACCAAGACAGCCCCACAGCATCCAGAGCCTTAAGGAACTCTGGGCGGATCTCAGCCACCCCTAGGGCCTTGCCGCCGAGGAACTTTTTAACTACGTCAGCAACCTCAGCCCCACAAAAAGGAGAGCCCACCACAAATCCCCCAGGCACTGCTTCCTCATAGGAACACATGCTGGTAGGATTGAGAAGGTCTTCGAAGTATTCCTTTCACCGATCCACAACATCCACAGTTGAGGTCAGCAGAACACCATCTCCACCATACACGTTGTTGACACTGCACTGCTTCCGTTTCCTGAGGCGGCCAATGGTGGTCCTGAATCGCTTCGTAGCTGTTCGGAAGTTGTTTTCCATGGCTTCCCCGAACTCCTCCCATGTCTGAGTTTTTGCCTCTGCGACCGCTGAAGCCGCACACCGCTTGGGCCTGTTGGTACTTGTCCACTCCCTCCGGAGTCCTATTAGCCAGGAGAACCCGATAGGACTCTTTCTTCAGCTTGATGGCATCCCTCACCGCCGGTGTCCACCAGCGGGTTCTAGGATTACCGACACGACAGGCACCAACCACCTTGCGGCCACAGCTCTATTCGGCCGCCTCGACTATAGAGGTACGGAACATCGTCCACCCGGATTCAATGTCCAGCGCCTCCCTCGTCACATGTTCAAAGTTCTTCCGGAGGTGGGAATTGAAACTTTCTCTGACAGGGTACTCTGCCAGGCGTTCCCAGCAAACCCTCACAATGCGTTTGGGCCTGCCAGGTCTGTCCGGCATCCTACCCCACCATCGCAGCCAACTCACCACCAGGTGGTGATCGGTAGAAAACTCCGCCCCTCTCTTCACCCGAGTGTCCAAAACATGAGGCTGCAAATCCGATGAAACAACTACAAAGTCGATCATGGAACTGCGGCCTAGGGTGTCCTGGTGCCAAGTGCACATATGGACACCCTTATGTTTGAACATGGTGTTTGTTATAGACAATCTGTGACGAGCACAAAAGTCCAATAAAAAAAACACCACTTGAGTTCAGATCCGGGCGGCCATTCTTCCCAATCACTCCTCTCCAGGTTTCACTGTTGTTGCCAACATGAGCGTTGAAGTTCCCCCAGTACAATGAGGGAATCACCCGGGGGAGCACTCTCGAGTACTCCCTCCAGTGAATCCAAAAACGGTGGGTACTCTGAGCTTTTGCTTGGCGCGTAAGCGCAAACAACAGTCAGGACCCGCCCCCTCACCCGAAGGCGGAGGGAAGCTACCCTCTCGTCCACTCGGTTGAACTCCAACGTGCAGGTCCTGAGTCGGGGGGCAACAAGAATTGCCACCCCAGCCCGTCACCTCTCACCAACGCCAGAGTAGAAGATAGTCCAGCCGCTTTCAAGAGAACTGGTTCCAGAGTCCTTGCTGTGCGTCGAAGTGAGTAGGACTATATCTAGCCGGAACTTCTCCACTTTGCGCACTAGCTCAGGCTCCTTCCCCCCAGCGAGGTGACGTTCCACGTCCCAAGAGCTAGCTTCTGAAGCCGAGGATCGAACCGCCAAGAGCCCTACCTTTGGCTGCCGCCCAGCTCACATCTCAACCGAACTCTATGGGCCCTGCCATGGGTGGTGAGCCCATTGGAGCGAGGACCCACGTTGCCTCTTCGGGCTGTGCCCGGCTGAGCCCCATGGGTACAGGCCCGACCCATAGGCGCTAGCCATCTTGCTCCACTTCTGGGCCTGGCTCAAGAGGGGGGCCCTGGTGACCCGCGTCCGGGCGAGGGAAATCCGGGTCCACCGTGTATTTTCTTCATAAGGGGTCTCTGAGCTGCTGTTTGTCTGATCCCTCACCTAGGACCTTTTTGCCTTGGGAGACCCTACCAGGGGACATAGAGGCCCCGGACAACATGATAACATAGCTCCTAGGATCATTGGTACACGCAAACTCCTCTACTATGTTAAGGTTGCAGCCCAGAGAGGATATATATATATATATATATATATATATATATATATATATATATATATATATATATATATATATATATATATATATACATATATATATATATATTGTATATATATATATATATATATATATATATATATATATATATATGTATATATATATATATATATATATATATATATATATACATATGTACATATAAATATATTTATGTTAGGTCAGGAAAAAACACAGAGGCTATTTCATCCTTACAAACCTGTTTCGCAGGTTTCCCTGCTCTTCATGGGATTTTCCCCTGAAAAATCCCCTGAAGAGCAGGGAACTTATGTGAGCAGGGAATATACTATCCCTGTTTCCATTTGAGTTGGGAAATTGTGTTAGATGTAAATATAAACGGACTACAATGATTTGCAAATCATTTTCAACCCATATTCAATTGAATTCACTACAAAGACAAGATAATGGAATTTCAAACTCATAAACTTTGTTTTTTTTGGAAAATAATGATTAACTTAGAATTTCATGGCTGCAACACGTACCAAAGTAGTTAGGAAAGGACATGTTCACCACAGTGTTACATCACCTTTTCTTTTACCAACACTCAATAAATGTTTGGGAACTGAGGAAACTAATTGTTAAAGCTTTGCAAGTGGAATTCTTTCACATTCTTGTTTTATGTAGAGCTTCAGAAGTTCAACTGTCATGGGTCTCCGCTGTCGTATTTTACGCTTCATAATGCGCCACACATTTTCGATGGGAGACAGGTCTGGACTGCAGGCGGGCCAGGAAAGTACCCACACTCTTTTTTTTACAAAGCCACGCTGTTGTAACACTTGTCTTGCTGAAATAAGCAGGGGCGTCCATGATAACGTTGCTTGGATGACAACATATGTTGCTCCAAAACCTGTACGGACCTTTCAGCATTAATGGTCCCTTCACAGATGTGTAAGTTACCCATGCCTTGGGCACTAATACACCCCCATACCATCACAGATGCTGGCTTTTGAACTTTGCGTCTATAACGATCCGAATGGTTATTTTCCTCTTTGTTCTGGAGGACACTAAGTCCTCTGTTTCCAAATATAATTTGAAATGTGGACTCGTCAGACCACAGAACACTTTTCCACTTTGCATCAGTCCATCTTAGATGAGCTCGGGCCCAGCCAAGCCGGCGGCGTTTGAGGATATTGTTGATAAATGTGTTTGGCTTTGCATAGTAGAGTTTTAATTTGCACTTACAGATGTAGTGACTAACTGTAGTTACTGATAGTGGTTTTATGAAGTGTTCCTGAGCCCAGGTGGTGATATCCCTTACACACTGATGTCGGTTTTTGATGCAGTACCGCCTGAGAGATCAAAAGTCCGTATTATCATCGCTTACGATTCTCTGAACTTTTTGATGATTTTATGGACCGTAGATGGTAAAATCTCTAAATTCCTTGCAATAGCTCATTGAGAAATGTTGTTCTAAAACTGTTGGACAATGTGCTTACAAAGTGGTTGACACTCACACCTTCCTTGTTTGTGAATTACTTAACATTTCATGGAAGCTGCTTTTATACCCAATCATGGCACCCAACTGTTCCCAATTAGCCTTCCATATGAGTGTTTGATGAGCATTCCTCAACTTTCTCAGTATGTATTGCCACCTTTGGGAATTTCTTTGTCACATGTTGCTGGCATCAAATTCTAAAGTTAATGATCATTTGCAAAAAAATAAACGTTTGTCAGTTTGAACATCAATATGTTGTCTTTGTAGCATATTCAACTAAATATGGGTTAAAAATGATTTGCAAATCATTGTATTCCGTTTATATTTACATCTAACACAATTTCCCAATTCATATGGAAACGGGGTTTATACATATATACATATATATATGTATACATATATATATATATATATATATATATATATATATATATATATATATATATATATATATATATATATATATATATATATATATATATATATATATATATATACATATATATGTATAAGTACATATTGACACGTTTGGGGCGCATCTTGTGCGCGTGTTGTGTCACCCCCGGGATGCACGAGGACCAGACAGGCTTGAGTAGCAGGTAAGACTTGATTTAATGAATAAAATGATATAAGAACACTGATACAAATGCAAAATAAAGCGCATGCAACGCACGGGGAGCTAAGCTAAACACTAGCACTCAATAAAAATTACACAGAAGCGCGTGTCGAGCGCACAGAAGCTAAGGAGGAACTTAGCAAGCCAGAACAGGACAAACTTAACCAAACGTGCGTGTTGCATAGAGCAAGTGACGAACCCAGACCGAACAAAGGGAGGAGGCAGCTTTGAATACAAAAACAATAATCAAAAACCGGTGTGCGTAAAACGGCCAGTGCAGGTGGATAAATCAAGTCGCCGTGGTGATAGAAACAAACAAGAAAGTGCACTAACTAAGAATTGGAAGCGTCCATGAACCAACAAGATAAACACAAACTACTCAAAACCAAATAATGTAAGATCCGAGTAGCGGATCTTAACACATATATGTGTATATATATAAATATACATTTATGTATATTTATATATATACAGTACATATACACAGAAAAACATAAATACACACATATATTTATACACACACACACACACACACGCACACGCACACACACACACACACACACACACACACACACACACACACACACACACACACACACACACACATATACATATTTATACCAATATATACACGGATATATACATATAAATATTAATCAATCCATCAATCAATCAATGTTTATTTATATAGCCCTAAATCACCTGTGTCTCAAAGGGCTGCACAAACCACAACGACATCCTTGGTAGAGCCCACATAAGGGCAAAGAAAATTCATCCCAATGGGAAGTCGGTGACAGTGACAATATCAATGATGACTATGAGAAACCTTGGATAGGACCGCATATGTGGGCAACCCCCCCATGGGACCGAAAGCAATGGATGTCAAGAGGGTCTAACATGATATTATTACAACTTAATATTCACTATAAAATGTTGTGAACGGTTTCCTGCCGTCATCGTGTGGGTTGCATGGACCATACCGGAATGACATCGCTTCGCACAGGTTTGACACTTTATTTTTCAACAAAGGCTGCTTGCAGTGTCGGTCGGTCGCTCTTTCAGGTCCTCCTCTGCTGCTCGCGCCGATCTCCTTTTCAGTCGGCTGCGTCTTTCTTGTGCTGTTCTCGGTCGCTCTGTGGCTCTCGTGGTTTTCGCTCTTTTCCTGTTTTCTGTTGGTTCTCCTACTCTTTCTGCCTTGATCGTTCCTCCTTCTCCCCTTTTATACAGCGTCAGGAGAAATGTTAATTGTGTGCCGGTGCGTGATCTACGCCCTTGAACTTTATCGCGGCGGCGTCGCTTCCGGCACGCCACGCCTCTTTGTTCCGCTGCATTCTCCGCCTCCTGGCCGCCATTTTGAGCAAGGCAAAAGCATGTCCCGCCGCGCCGTCGGCCCGTCGGCTCTGTCTCTCCACAGTCCTCCATCGCCAAACTCAAGCCAGGCTTCAATCTAGCTGAACATACTCCCCCATCCCCTTTTTTGAAGGAGCGGGAAAAAAAAAATCGCCACGTCCCTTGTCTTCTCTTCTTCGTCCTTTTTGACCTTTTCTTTGTCTTCTTTGACCTTGTCCTCTTCATCCTCCTCATCATCATCATGCTCCGGTTCATCCTCATCATGCTCCTCTTCATCATCATCATCATCTTCATCCTCTTCTTTTTTATCATTCGATTCATCTTCTTCATCATTTGATTCATCTTCTTCGTCATCATCATCCTCTTCATCATCTGATTTATCTACTTCTTCATAATTTGATTCATCTTCTTCTTCATCCGATTCATCTTCTTCTTCATAATTTGATTAATCTTCTTCATCCGATTCATTTCCTTCTTCATCATTTGATTAATCTTTTTCTTCTTTTTCTTCATCCTCTAATTCATCCTCTTCTTTGTCCTCTGTGACTTCTTCTTCGTCCTCTTTGACTTCTTCTTCGTCCTCTTTTATTTCTTCTTCGTCCTCTTTGACTATTTCTTTGTCCTCTTTGACTTCGTCTTCGTCCTCTTCTTCCTTTTCCTCTATTACTTCCGCGACTCATTTCTCTTCAGCTCTTCTAATCCTCTCCTCTACCAAGGTGTGCTCTTCCTCCCTCTCTTTGGCCGACAGCTCGCCCTGCTGGTCCAGACGCCACTGCAGCCTCCCCAACCTTCCAGGTGGGACGCTTCAGCCAAGACTTCACTGGCGTCCTCCTTGACTCGTTCTTTGGGGAGGCACTCGCCGCCTACCCCCATCTTGTCCGCCAGCGCCTGCATGAGCTGTCAATTTTTTTGGCTGCTTTCCGCAAGCTTTGTGAGCGCTGCGACGAGCGCCCGGAGCAAATCGTCCTCCTTTGCCTCTGATGGTCCTTCCACGTCGAGTGCCACTGTGAACGGCTTCCTGTTGTCATCATGTGGGTTGCGTGGACCTTACCGGAACGACATCGCTTCGCACAGGTTTGACTCTTTATTTTTCAACAAAGGCTGCTTGCTGTGTCGGTCGGTCGCTCTTTCAGCTCCTCCTCCACTGCTCGCGCCGGTCTCCTTTTCAGTCAGCCGCGTCTTTCTTGTGCTGTTCTCGGTCGCTCTGTGGCTCTCTGTGGTTTTCGCTCTTCAGGTCTTTCTGCTGGTTCTCCTACTCCTTCTGCCTTGATCGTTTCTCCTTCTCCCCTTTTATACAGCGTCAGGAGAAATGTTAATTGTGTGCCGGTGCGCGATCTATGCACCTGAATTTGGTTGCGGCAGCGTCGCTTCCAGCACGCCCCCGCCTCTTTGTTCCGCTGCATTCTCCGCCTCCTGGCCGCCACCTTGAGCAGGGCCAAAGCATGTCCCGCCCCCCCGTCGGCTCCGTCTCTCCACAAATGTATTTTGCCTAATATGTACGTGTAGTTGACATTACTTTTTCTATAATAACTCATACTATAAAGTGTGTATGTATTTTGCATTATTTCTACTTTAAGTATTGACTATAACATGTACTTTGTGTTAATATTATTGGGTGTCTGGAACGGCTTAATTAGATTTACATTTTCCATGAGAAAATTAGACTTTGGGATTGAATGAATAAAAATGGAGGTACCACTGTACTTTGATCATGTAATTACTGTAGCGGTGTGGCAGGCGGACACGGGACTGACATGACTGACATGACTTGAAGCCAAAGACTGAAAAAGATGGTGGCTGTAACCACATAATTGATTTTGTGGTTTATTTGGATGGATCCTGTTGCTGTGCCCTCGTCAGGCTTGAGGATGATGATGATGAGGAGTGTGAAAGAAAAATTGGATGACCAATGTTTGCTGTTTTTGGCCACACCATGTGACCACAGTTCTTGGCTGCTCATGCGTTTCTCGTCTTCATATTGTGCTGCGTGGTGGGCATTTCCCTCCTTGTGGTGTGTACGCTCTGACCTCCTCCACCCACTCACCTCACCTCACCTCACCTCACCTCACCTCACCTCACCTCACCTCACCTCACCTGTCACCCAGTCTTCATGTCTGTCCTGGTGGCTCACAGCCGACAGAGGCAGAACAATATGGGGATGAAGACGCCAAAGGCCTCCAGGATGGGGAACATAAGGCTGCTGTTGTCGGCCGCATCTGGGTTTGGTGTTCGGTGGCCCGACTGGACCATGGCCTTGGAATCTGGTGGGAGCTTCTTCTTCCCGACGTCGTCTCCTACCTCGCCATCTTCCTCCTCTTCCTCATGCTTCTCCAAGCCAGGGTGAGGCTGCAGTTTTGGTACGTCTTCTGGTGTTCCTTTCATCACATAGAGAGCGCAGACCTTGGGGTTATCATAATATCCCTGCACAAACTCAACTGTGAGCTTGCCCTTGAAAGTTGACACCTCTCCTTGTACACTCAGCTTGCCCCGTCTAATGGAGAAGGGCATTATTTCGTCATGTGCGGTACTGTGACCCACTAGCTCAAAAATATCGAGGTCCTTCACAACCACATGGCCATTTAGTCGGACGTTAAAGACCTTTTGCTGTGATTGGGCAAAGTAAACCTCTGCATACTCCATTACTAGAATATAGTCTCTTTTGTCACAAATGGGGATGTCATATCCAAAAGTGTCTTCATTGTAGCGCTCGTTCTGGTAGAGAACTTGATCCTCAGGGCTGGAGCAGAGGATCGGCAGGCGCATCCCATAATCCGATGCTTTACCGACTTTTCCTTCCAAGGGGTCCTTTTTGAAGTGAATGCCGTGCACGTCCACATGCAACTCCCCTCCGGCGTTGACAGCCCAAATAACCCTCTCAGCCACACTGGGGCCGCCGCCGCCGCCGCCACCGTCCGCCCGCCCGACACCGCACAAGCACCGCTGCCAGCAGCCCGGCGAAGAGCTGCGCCGTGAGCCGCCGCATTGTCACACACGCCGCCCGGTCGCTCCTTCCCCCCTGTCGCCAAATGTATGAATGTTGTCAAAGTGTGTGATAAAGTCCCGTTAGATACACCCAACTGCAATGTCAGCGTTCATATATTGTAAGAAGCTAAAAGTGTCAGGCTACAACACTTGACGACTTTCATTCAAAGTGTGTGCATCTCCACGGGCTGCTATATATATATATATATATATATATATATATATATATATATATATATATATATATATATATATACATATATATATATATATATATATATATATATATATATATATATATATATATATAGTTACTTTACATGTAGTTAGCCTAATTTATTTTAGCCTAATGGGACCCCCAAATAAAAACTTTGGACACCCCTGAATTACACCTTAGTTCCATGAATCAAAATGTGTAAGTACCAAAAGGAGAAGACTTAAAGGGGTGTCTTGAAAAAACACCTCATTTAAGTAAATCACAAGTTTGGGTCCAGTGTTGTGTGTTTGTTAGCAAGGTTAAAATATAAAAAAAAACATTCTGCCAAGATGTTTTCGTCAGTGGTCTAACTTATTTTATTGTACAACAGGAACACTCCTATTTTTAAGGAATTGCTGCAAAAATGCTTGTCTCCCAAGTTTTGAACTCAGCCTATGAGGGCTGGTAAGGTGTCATTCCCGCACCAGGTTTGGCCCTCTGGCCGCGAGTTGAATAGGAATGTCTTCAACAACTGTTAATGAGCATTTAATATGATTCAAGTGACTTTTAGATTCGTTCATTTTTGTTTACAAAAAAACCCAAAAGTTGGTAAATTAATCCAATCAAACTGTCAATTAAACCTTAAACTGAGAACATAAATACAAGTACAACAAGAAGTACAGGTAAAATAAAAATGTAGTAATTAATGGAAAGTGTTGTCACAGTAAGTTAAAAAAGTTTGATTAATGATTGTCTATGTTCAATATTTCCTGGTACAAAAATGTTTGTACAACGTTTCCACATCATGAGGTGAACCATTAATAATCTTTCCCTCTTCCTCGTCACTACGGTCGCCACTGTACTGTATTTTTAAGGACAGAGGCCGATTGTAGTTGAGATAGGCGCCAGCGCCCCCCGCGACCCCGAAAGGGAATAAGCGGTAGAAAATGGATGGATGGATGGAGGTGTTTTGTTTTTTTTTGACAAATTTACAGTAATTTGATTTACATTACATTAATGTAAAATGAAAAACGGCACCCCTTTTATTTTGACGGTAAAATTTTGTTGACTGAGCTGCCGAATTTTCACAAAAAAATCTACTATAATTTTTTTTACACTACATTACTGTAAATTAAAAACTGTACCGTTCTTTTTTTTTTTTTTTACAGTGCATGACAAAAATTGTGTCATTGTTACTTTTACTGAAACATTTTGGGGACTAAGCTGCTAGTTTTTTTTTAGTTTTTAGTTTTTTTTAACAATGCACTTCTAAAAATCAGATGCGCCCAAACCTTTCCACTGAGGCCCACCCACTGACAAATCAAAGGATGCAGTTATCTCGTTCTAAAATATTACAATATATAGATTGTTTTCAACAAAACTATAAAATGCACTTTCGGCAGAAATTTTGTGTGTATACTGAAGAGCCCAGGCCAAATTGTAATGTTAACAGTTAGCACGCTGGCCCCATAGTATCAGGTAACAACAAATATGAGCAAAATGAGCTAAAAAAAAGGTAACTATGCTAACAATAGATGCTTACAGTTAGCATTAGTGAAATACCAAAGTATATGACAGTGAGGTATATAATGCTAAATTAGCTTTAAAAAATTGGCATGCTAATGTTAACATGATGAAATGCTAACTTTAACATACGTCATGTACCACAATATATTGCTCTGCGGTGTGCACTAGGGCTGTGAAACTTTGGGTGCCGCACGATTCGATTCGATTCTTAGGGGTAACGACTTAATTCAGAATCAATTCTCGATTCAAACCGATTCTCGATTCAAAATCCATACTTTTTAATAACATTGGATGCAAGTTCTATGATTAACTACATTCCTCTATAAAATAGATATACAGCTGGGATAAATCTATACATCAATTAAAAGAAAATTGGTTTTGTTTAATAAAATTATACCCTAACATTTAATAAACTCAAATACAAATAAGAGAACAAGAGAAAAAAAAAAAGAGCGAGCATATTAATGTTGTTAGCATGCTAACTAACAGCTATCATTAGTCAAATACCAAAAATATGACTAATACCAACAAAGTTAGCTTAAAAAAGCTAGCATGCTAACAGGTATTATTAGTCAGGTACCGAAATATGACTGAGGTGTTCACCTACAAAATTAGCTTAAAAAAAGCTTAGCTGGCTAATATCAAAAGTCAATTACCAAAGTATGACTGAGGTTTGATACCCTTTAAATGCATACAAGAGTCATAAACATCAGGAAATAAAAAGTGCTCCTACTTTGCAAAAATTAACTTGTCACAAAAGGTCTAAGGAAGACTTTTTTTTTAACTCACATTAAATTTTAGCGTTGGATGGGAAAGGACCAGCGGGGCGCCACGTCGTATGTTGTTGGCCCTTTGGTTGCATGGTTCTGCTTCCAGGCTGGTCTACAAAATGGATGGAATGTATATTATTTGCTAAAAAGTGTCACACCTTTGTCCCATTTTTTATTTCAAAGGCCATGATGTCATAGAACGGCCTTTGAGTGATGTCGCCGCGCACAAAAATAGTCCTTATAGCGTCAATGGATCGTCTTTTCAGCACCTTATTCTGGAAAACGTCCAACATAAGCAGAACGATGGAGAAAGAGGAAGAAGAGGAATTTTGTGCGTTGCATGATTATTATTATTGTTGTACCTAGCCTCACAAGATGTGTATCAAGTGGTCGTGCAGAACAAAATGGATGCCATACTTGTGAAATAGGTTATTTCTTTGCAGTGATAAGCTGATAGAAGGTACACATACAGTCACAAGAGTATTTTATATGCTGGTAAATAAGTCTTTTTACCAAAATAATGGGAAAAAAACCTCACATTTTCATTTATCAAATAGTTCCTAAGGTACATGCTAAGCAGTGGTAGACCACAGGGGAGGTCCCTAAATGCTGATATAAAGTCATTATAGCCGTGAAAGTTTAACAATAGCATTTCTTAAGAGCACCTAAATACCTACACTCCCTATCAAAAATGTTAAAGAGTTTGTTCTGCCTGACACAGACGTCATAAAGTAATCAAAGCTCACCTTTAAGCATTTACCAGGGTTTCCCGTAGCTTTTTGTCGTTAAAGGGGAACATTATCACAATTTCAAAAGGGTTAAAAACAATAAAAATCAGTTCCCAGTGGCTTGTTGTATTTTTTTGAAGTTTTTTTCAAAATTTTACCGGTCCCGGAATATCCCTAAATAAAGCTTTAAAGTGCCTTATTTTCGCTATCTTCGAAACCACTATCCATTTCCCTGTGACGTCATACAGGGCTGCCAATTCAAACAACATGGCGGTTACCACAGCAAGATATAGCGACATTAGCTCGGATTCAGACTCAGATTTCAGCGGTTTAAGCGATTCAACAGATTACGCATGTATTGAAACAGATTTTCGGAGTATGGAGGCAGATAGCGAAAACGAAATTGAAGAAGAAATTGAAGCTATTGAGCGAATAGCTATTGACGCTATTCGGCCATAGCGTGGGTGTACCTAATGAAGTGGCCCATAGCATGGCTGCCTTTTAAAGCATCACCGGTAAAATGTGAGGACTTTCGCATCTTGTGACACTGGAGCTACTTAAATCCGTCGATTGGTAAGTGTTTGTTTCGCATTAAATGTGGGTATCTAGTTTCAAATGTACATACAGCTAGCGTAAATAGCATGTTAGCATCTATTAGCGTAGCATGTTAGCATCAATTAGCTGGCAGTCATGCCGTGACCAAATATGTCTGATTAGCACATAAGTCAACAACATCAACAAAACTCACCTTTGTGATTTTGTTGACTTAATCGTTGCAAATGCATCTGCAGGTTATCCATACATCCCTGTGCCATGTCTGTCTTAGCATCGCCGGTCAAATGTGAAGACACTCTGTTACATTCAATAGGGGTCTGGCGGCAGATTTCTTGGCAGTGGTGCAACTTGATTCCCTCCCTGTTAGTGTTGTTACACCCTCCGACAACACACCGACGAGGCATGATGTCTCAAAGGTTCCAAAAAATAGTCGAAAAAACTGAAAATAACAGAGCTGAGACCCAGTGTTTGTAATGTGAAAATGAATATGGCGGGTGTGTTACCTCGGTGACGTCACGTTCTGACGTCATCGCTAAAAGACCGATAAACAGAAAGGCGTTTAATTTGCCAAAATTCACCCATTTAAAGTTCGGAAATCGGTTAAAAAAATACATGGTCTTTTTTCTGCAACATCAAGGTATATATTGACGCTTGCATAGGTTTGGTGATAATGTTCCCCTTTAAGGCGGCCGCCTTAACAACAAATAACCCCCGCCTAAACTAACGTCTTAACAAGATCTCCAGCCACACGTGCGCATTAAAAAAAACGATATCTGTCCCCAAGCAACTACATACACATGCCAAAATAGTGGGGGCGCTGTAGCTTAGGACTTAAGACCATTTTAGCCAATCAGAAACATCCAAAATGTCATTTCCGGAGGTTCCATACAGAAAAAATGGCGGATCACGGCAAAAAATTATTATATGATTGGACTGACAGAGAAGTAGAGCTACTTTTAAGCATTGTTTTGGCGTTTAAAGTTAACAAAACTCAACAAAGTATTGACTTGGAAACTTGCCAGTTCAAGTATGGTGACATTCTCACCCTATTTTGGAGCGGTAGGTACTTGGAGGGACATCTGAGGAATTTCCTCATCGAAAAGAGGACATCACAAAAACAACTATTGGCACCAAACTGAAAGCAATTTGTGTAAAATACAGATAAGCAGTCGACGCCGGTCGATTAAGTGGTTACGGTAGAGTTGTTGTTTTTCTGTACTTCCAACTATGCGAGCAGATCTCGGGCGGTTCTCCATCAAATACATCCATTCAATTTGGAATACAAACATCTGATATTGACAAAAGCTCTCACAGGAATTCGGATTCTCCATTCACCCTTGACAGCCTGGTTATAGACAAAGATATGCCGAATGATGTACAACAGCAGCAGGATTCCAATGGGAGCAATCCACAATCTTCTGTGGTGAAAGAGAGAAGAGCTCTACTTCAGGTAAGTCCGCGCTAACTTAATTGCTCAGAAGTAATATTGTTAAAGGCAGATACTGTAGATGTTGTATATCCATCCATCCATCCATTTTCTACCGCTCATTCCCTTTTTGGGTTGCGGGGGGCGCTGGCGCCTATCTCAGCTTGTTGTATATCTGGGGCATTTAAACATTTTTATATGAAATGCACTGCGATTACAACAGTTCTCAGATAACCACTTTCAACAATGTGGAATCATATTTTGCCAGTTTGTTTTAATATTATCATTGTGTGACAACAAAGTGACAAAAATACTTGCTTTGGAATCAGAAGTCAAGATGGCAAGCATATATTAAAGTTTAGCTGTTTTTAATGTATTAACAATGCTCTGAGTAGTTTCGTGTAATAAATAATATTGAGTTAAGTAACACTGCAGTTGCATTAAATATTTTTCTTTTCTGTCAAAATGAAAAAAGCTTAAAGTGTTGTGATCCGGCTTCCGGATCCCACATCTAGTCTGTTTAAGTCCTTTTGTATTCCCCTACTATGTTTTGGTCTCTACCGATCCCGTTTGTTAGCGCACTTCCTTGTTTTGTATGGTCACCGTGACAACTTAATTTGCTCCTCCTGCACGCTCCGTTCACACACCGGTTTGTAATTATGTTCTCTGTATTTAAGCAGACCTGTTACCTTAGTTCAGCCTGGCTGTTTCGTTCGCTCAGTGCGCAAGTTACGTGAGTTATTTTTCCACCTTGTATGTACCCGGCTAAGTTTTAGCTTAGCTTCACGCACTCGGCTCGTGCTATTATCTGGACTTTGAACTCTACCCTTACTAACGATTAGCATTTAGCTTTCCGTGCGGTGGCACACCTTTTTATTTTCTCTTTGTCAAGTGTTTTGTTGTATTTTATAATTAAACCAGCTCCTACCTTCACTCTTGCTTTCTCCAGTCTTTTGGCATCTAGAGGCCGACACCTCCGCGCATTGCAATGCGCCCTCCAAAATGTAACATAAAGTGCTTTATTGACACAGATTGTTTTCTGACGATGTTGAGGGCTATTTGACATGTGGTAAATAACATGTCACTATCTTACACCTCTGCTAAAGTGGGTTTATCCCAAATAATGTATTCATGATTATTAAATGTAATTTTGTAAAAATCCTTATGAAAATGTTTTTTTTTTTTTTTTTAGTAGGCAAAACTCAACCAGCCACAAGCACGACAGACTAAAACGAAAACTTCCAATCGAGACAAAGTGCTAAATGCAGTAGAAGAAGACGTCCAGATAAAGAAGAGACTTCTGGACATGATGGAGACATCAGACAAGCGATCGTCTGACAATTTAGACAAACTAGCATCAAATTACTAAGTCAAAATATTGACTTACTAAGTCATGATAATGACATACGTATCTCTGTTTTGTGTTTTGTTTATACTTTACGGAAAAAATATCGAGATATATATCGTATATCGCCATTATGCAAATGGAGCGGAAAACACAACCAGTAATTGTAGGCTTTTTTATTTCTCTAATATTTTTTATTTATTATAAGATATTGTTATTTGGTTATTTTTTTAAATAAAAATGTATTCAAGTCTTTAATCTATTTCCCCCCCAGTCTGTGGTGGCAGCGCTGTGGTGGCAGCGATGTGGTGGAGACATGATGGTGACAGGCGGTGTTACACTGTTCCTAACACCCACCCACCCCCTTTCCCTTCTTGCCGCCTATTCCGGGCGACGCTTCCTCCCATTACCTTAACTGACAAATTTTCTGGGGGAAACATTGATTCACACAGCATTTTGCCGCAAAAAAGGTACAAAAATAAATCATACATTGGTCTGTGGCAGCGTAGGAGAATGTTTGGCAGGGCTAAATCCTGTAGGTGCAGGTGGACCGGGTGGAAATCAGCGGCCGTCGCCGTGCAGTGCATTGGGGAGGATGAAGACTCCCATGCTTTCTTTGACATTTTCATGGCCATGATGGAGGCATGCGCGTGGCCAAAAGCTAGTGGGGGCTTAGCTTTTGCCACCCCTAATGGGGTAGGCGCAAAGAGCGGTGCTCAGCCTGCCGGCGGCTTCCCATGTGCACTTCTGGACCTGAGGAGGGCGGTGCTGGGATACACCGCCATAGACCATCGCCGCCGGTTCTGGTCGATGCGCCTGGGGGAGGAGGACCGCCTGTTCGTACTCTGCCAACGGGTCCAGGAGGGGGTGACGTGCTGGCTGAACCCGAGAGAGGGAGACGGCCGGTTACTGGGCCAGATCATTTGGAGCAGTTCGTGGAGGTGATCTCGGTGCGGAAGGGCAACGGGGTCTGGTCTCACCGGCCCAGGGACCTGGCAGCAGCGTTGACCCTCGCCGAGGACACCACAAGTTGCAACCGGCGTCCACACCGTGCGTACAGAGCGCGCAACAGAAGGAAAGATTTTAGCAGATCCCGAGGCATGATCCATGTGACTCACCCTCTGCTCTTTCTCTGCAGGTCCCGGCTGCTGCCTGTACACCATCTCCAGCACAGACGGCCCCTCAAACGCCTGAGCAGGCGTGCTGGAGGCATGGGAGCCCCTTTCAGCGCGTCAGGGACCTCCGCAGGTGGAGGTGAGGCTGGTGATCTGGGGGGCAGGTGGAGGTGAGGCTGGTGATCCGATTGGCCGGCCCTTCAGTGCCCTCCCACGGCCGGGGTGAGAAATACTGTATACCGGTAAGGTTACAAGGGGGTACGTACCGGGTGACGGTGGATTCGGGCTGCGAGCTGTCAATGATCCACCAGATCCTGGTCCAGCGCTTTAAGGCAGGTGACACGGCTAAAAATTAGATGTGTTCATGGGGATGTGCACAAGTACCCTATGGTGCCAGTGGAAATTTGGTATGAGGGACAAAATCATAGGGTCAAGGCAACTGTAAGTACGCACCTTGCGCACCCCGTAATTTTGGGCACAAATTAGCCGGGCTTTAACAGTCTACTGACACAATGCGTAGGGGTGCGTTCACGGACCGTAGGAAAGGGGAATATCCGTGCAACTTACGCAGGTTCACCCTCCCGTGAAGCCCCCGCCGGCTCCCCACTGGCACCCTACGAAGGATTTTCCCCTGGAGCAGTCCCGAGAGGACTCTTTGTGCACGGCCGGGGACCAGGTGGCTTCCATCGACGGTCAGCTGGTGCGCCCAGGAACGGGAACAGCGTGAGTAATTCCTCATTTTTCGGTTATTAGGGATAGATTATACCTAGTGAGCCGAGACACTCAGTCAGGAGAGAAAATCACCCAGTTGTTGGTGCCGAAACGCCACCGGGAAATGGTTTTCCAGGAGCCGCACTTTAATCCCATGGCTGGCCACATGGAGTGTGATAAAACACTCAATTGGGTAATGGTCCGATTCTATTGGCCAGGCATTTGGGCAGACGTGCGCCGCTGGTGTGCGAATATGCAGCAGCGCTTTTCTGATGCTTTCTCCACTCGGCTCGGCCGCATGAACCTCCTCCAACATCATATTGAGACCTTACAGGCTCCACGAACACAAACGCAAAGTGGTTCAGGAGGAATTAAAGTTCATGCTGTAGGTGGGGGTAATAAAAGAATCCCACAGTGCGTGGTGAAGCCCCATCGTTCTGGTAGGGAAGAAGGATGGGTCCGTGCGATTTTGTGTGGATTACCGCAAGGTGAAAAAAATATTACGTTTTGACGCGTACCCGATCTCCTGGATCGGCTGGGTACTGCTCGTTTTTTTACGACACTGGATTTAACCAAGGGCTACTGGCAGATTCCCTTGTCGCCAGAGTCCCGGGAAAAAACGGCCTTTTTCACTCCGGAAGGTTTGTACCAATTTGTGACACTTCCGTTTGGCTTGGGCTACTGGCAGATTCCTTTATCGCCAGAGTCCCGGGAAAAAACTGCCTTTTCCACCCCGGAAGGTTTGTACCAATTTGTGACATTTCCGTTTGGCTTGTTCGGTGCGCCCGCCACATTCCAGCGCCTCATGTCTGCATGCTGCGGCCTCATGCTGAATACGCGGCTGCCTACCTGGATAATGTCATCATCCAGAGTAGTGGCTTGGAAGAGCACATGCGGCGGATGGGGGCAGTGCTCGAGTCCTTGAGGCAGACGGGGCTCACCACAAACCTGCGAAGTGTGCAGTTGGCCGGAGGGAAGTACAGTATTTGGGGTACCACTTGGGAGGAGGGCAGGGGCGCCTGCAGGTACACAAAACGGGGGAAAATGCGGCCTGCCAAGCCCCCAAGACGAAAGAAGAGGTGAGGCAGTTTTTGGGTCTGGCAGCGTACTACCGGAGGTTTATCCCCAGGTTTATGCACCGGACCAGCCCACTAACTGACCTCACCGGAGAGGGTGCTCCAGATCTGGTCCAGGGAACGGAGCGGTGCCAGCAGGCATTTGAGAGGGTTAAAAGGGCCCTCTGCGAGGAGCCGGTCCTGCACATGCCTGATTTTTCTCTCCCATTTTGTCTGCACGCTGTTTCGTCGGGCAGAGGACTGGGAGCTGTTTTGTCCCAGCAGGCGGAGGGCGTCAACTGACCCATCCTGTACATCAGCAGGAAGCTGTCAGAAAGAGAGGCCAGGTATAGCACAGAAAAGAGAGAGTGCCTCGCCATCTGGTGGGCGGTCGGGGCCTCCTGGTACTATCTCCTGGGGCGCTCATTCAGCCTTTGCTCGGACCACAAACCCTTCCAGCGGCTTCACCGCATTAAAGATGCCAACGCACGGATCACCCGTTGGTATCTAGCTTTACAACCCTACAACTTTAGAGTGATCCACAGACCGGGTGCACAGATGGCCCACTTCCTTTCCCGCTCCCTCACGTGGGGGAGAGTAGGTGCGGCCGGACAGTGTCCCGGCCTGCGTCTGATGGTGGGGGTATGTGGTGGGGGGCGAAGTGAGGTGTGCCAGGACCGGCTTTGAGATCAGCGAGAGATGCGTGGATGGCCCACCTGGGCCTGCTTATCGAATCACCTGTCGCTCTGATGGAGGTGGTGGAGCTGGAGCGAGAGCGAGAGAAAGACAGAGATGAACAGACACTTGCTAAAAAGCAACACAGACTGCATCAAAGCAAAAATAAAACACTTTTGTAAACCTGAACAAGAACTGTCATGTCAGTGCTTGGTGGTCTGAGGAACCCGGAGTAAAGGAACCTTCACGTCCTCCATCTGTACTTTATACTCTGAAGTAACCGGACATATTTAAAATGATATTTAGGTAAATAGATGGGATGATAGAGGATTATTTAAAATCTGGCCACTTTGGCCACTTTTTGTAAAAAAATAAAACATTAAATAAATATATAAACCACCCTTTTTTTGGACTATATGGCACACTTAAAATCCTTTCATTTTCTAAAAAATGGACAGTGCACCTTATAACCGAGTGAACCTTATGTACCTATTAATTCTGGTTGTGCTTACCGACCTTGAAGCAATTTTATTTGGTATATGGTGTAGCCTCCAATGGGCTCACCACTCATAGGAGGGGCCATTGAAGTCGGGTGCGATGTGAACTGGGCGGCAGCCGAAGGCAGGGCACTTGGCGGTCCGATCGTCGGATACAGAAGCTGGCTCTTGGGACGTGGATCGTCACCTCACTGGGGGGGAAGGAGCCTGAGCTAATGCGCGAGGTAGAGAAGTTCCGGCTGGATATAGTTGGACTCACCTCGACGCACAGCAAGGGCTCTGGAACCAATTCTCTCAAGAGGGACTGGACTCTCTTCTACTCTGGCGTTGCTGGCAGTAAGAGGCGATGGGCTGGGGTGGCAATTCTCGTTGTCCCCCGGCTCAAAGCCTGGACGTTGGAGTTCAACCCAGTGGACGAAAGGGTAGCCTCCCTTGCCTTCGGGTGGGGGGACGGGTCCTGACTGTTGTTTGTGCTTACGCACCAAACAGCAGTTCAGAGTACCCACCCTTTTTGGGTACACTCGAGGGAGTACTGGAAAGGGCTCCCCTGGGTAATTCCCTTGTCCTACTGGGGGACTTTAACGCTCATGTTGGCAACGACAGTGAAACCTGGAAAGGCGTGATTGGGAAGAATGGCCGCCTGGATCTAAACCCGAGTGGTGTTTTGTTATTGGACTTTTGTGCTCATCACGGATTGTCCATAACAAACCGCGACCCCGAAAGGGAATAAGCGGTAGGAAATGGATGGATGGATGGAAACACCATGTTCAAACAAAAGGGTGTCCATATGTGCACTTGGCACCAGGACAACCTAGGCCGCAGTTCCATGATCGACTTTGTAGTTGTGTCATCGGATTTGCAGCCTCATGTTTTGGACACTCGGGTGAAGAGAGGGGCGGAGCTTTCTACTGATCACCACCTGGTGGTGAGTTGGCTGCAATGGTGGGCGAGGATGCCGGACAGACCTGGCAGGCCCAAGCGCATTGTGAGGGTCTGCTGGGAACGTCTGGCAGAGTTTCCTGTCAGATAGAGTTTAAATTTCCATCTCCGGAAGAACTTTGAACATGTCACGAGAGAGGTGCGGGACATTGAGTCCGAGTGGACCATGTTCCGCACCTCTATTGTCGAGGCGCCTGATTGGAGCTGTAGCCGCAAGGTTGTTGGTGCCTGTCATGGCGGTAATCCCAGAACCCGTTGGTGGACAATGAAGAAGGAGTCCTATCGGGTTCTTTTGGCTCATAGGACTCCGGAGGCAGTGGACGGGTACCAACGGGCCAAGCAGTGTGCAGCTTTAGCGTTTGAGGAGGCAAAAACTCGGACATGGGAGGAGTTCGGGGAAGCCATGGAAAACGACTTCCGGACGGCTTCGAAGTGATTCTGGACCACCATACGCCACCTCAGGAAGGGGACGCAGTGCACGGTCAACACCGTGTATTAGATTAGATAGTACTTTATTTATTCCGTCAGGAGAGTTCCTTGTGCGTGTGTGTATGGTGCGGATGGTGTTCTGCTGACTTCGACTGTGGATGTTGTGGATCAGTGGAGGGAATACTTCGAAGACCTCCTCAATCCCACCAACACGTCTTCCTATGAGGAAGCGGTGCCTGGGGAATTTGTGGTGGGCTCTCTTATTTCTGGGGCTGAGGTTGCTGAGGTAGTTAAAAAGCTCCTCGGCGGCAAGGCCCCGTGGGTAGATGAGATCCGTCCGGAGTTCCTTAAGGCTCTGGATGCTGTGGGGCTGTCTTGGTTGACAAGACTCTGCAGCATCGCGTGGACATCGGGGGCGGTACTTCTGGATTGGCCGACCAGGGTGGTGGTGAAGTGAAGTATATTTATATAGCGCTTTTCTCTAGTGACTCAAAGCGCTTTACATAGTGAACCCCAATATCTAAGTTACATTTTTTTTTTTAAACCAGTGTGGGTGGCACTGGGAGCAGGTGAGTAAAGTGTCTTGCCCAAGGATACAACGGCAGTGACTAGGATGGCAGAAGCGGGAATCGAACCTGCAACCCTCAAGTTACTGGCACGGCCACTCTACCAACTGAGCTATGCCGCCCCTACGGTCCCTCTCGTTAAGCAGGGGGACCGGAGGGTGTGTTCCAACTATCGTGGGATCACACTCCTCAGCCTTCCCGGTAAGGTTTATTCAGGTGTACTGAAGAGGAGGCCACAACGGATAGTCGAACCTCGGATTCAGAAGGAACAGTGTGGTTTTCGTCCTGGCCGTGGAACTGTGGACCAGCGTGTCGCAGTGGGGAGAGTGGCCGTGCGCAACCCGAGGGTCCCTGGTTCAAATCCCACCTAGTACCAACCTTGTCACGTCCGTTGTGTCCTGAGCAAGACACTTCACCCTTGATCCTGATGGGTGCTGTTTGGCGCCTTGCATGGCAGCTGCCTCCATCAGTGTGTGAATGTGTGTGTGGATGGGTAAATGTGGAAGTAGTGTCAAAGCGCTTTGAGTACCTTGAAGGTAGAAAAGCGCTATACAAGTACAACCCATTTATTTATTTATTCATACTCTCGGCAGGGTTCTTGAGGGTGCATGGGAGTTTGCCCAACCAGTCTACATGTACTTTGTGGACTTGGAGAAGGCATTTGACCGTGTCCCTCGAGAAGTCCTGTAGGGAGTGCTCAGAGAGTATGGGGTATCGGACTGTCTTATTGTGGCGGTCCGCTCCCTGTATGATCAGTGTCAGAGCTTGGTCCGCATCGCTGGCAGTAAGTCGGACACTTTTCCAGTGAGGGTTGGACTCCGCCAAGGCTGTCCTCTGTCACCGATTCTGTTCATAACTTTTATGGACAGAATTTCTAGGCGCAGTCAAGGCATTGAGGGGTTCCGGTTTGGTGGCCGCGGGATTAGGTGTCTTTTGCAGATAATGTGGTCCTGATGGCTTCATCTGGCCGGGATCTTCAGCTCTCACTGGATCGGTTCGCAGCCGAGTGTGAAGCGATCGAAATGAGAATCAACACCTCCAAGTCCGAGTCCAAGGTTCTCGCCCGGAAAAGGGTGGAGTGCCATCTCCGGGTTGGGGAGGAGACCCTGCCCCAAGTGGAGGAGTTCAAGTACCTAGGAGTCTTGTTCACGAGTGGGGGAAGAGTGGATCGTGAGATCGACAGGCGGATCGGTGCGGCATCTTCAGTAATGCGGACGTTGTACCGATCCGTTGTGGTGAAGAAGGAGCTGAGCCGGAAGGCAAAGCTCTCAATTTACCGGTCGATCTACGTTCCCATCCTCACCTATGGTCATGAGCTTTGGGTCGTGACCGAAAGGATAAGATCACGGGTACAAGCGGACGAAATTAGTTTGGCGAGGCTCTCCCTTAGAGATAGGGTGAGAAGCTCTGCCATCCGAGAGGAGCTCAAAGTAAAGCCGCTGCTCCTCCACATCGAGAGGAGCCAGATGAGGTGGCTCGGGCATCTGGTCAGGATGCCACCCGAACGCCTCCCTAGGGAGATGTTTATGGCACGTCCAACCGGTAGGAGGCCACGGGGAACACCCAGGACACGTTGGGAAGACTGTGTCTCCCGGCTGGCCTGGGAACGCCTCGGGATCCCCTGGGAAGAGCTAGACGAAGTGGCTGGGGAGAGGGAAGTCTGGGCTTCCCTGCTTAGGCTGCTGCCCCCGCAACCCGACCTCGGATAAGCGGAAGAAGATGGATGGATGGATGGATGGATATGGTGTAATGGTAAGGGTGACCAGTTACACATCGGAGATACATGCTGACAGCAGGTTGACGCCTGTTCTACAAATGATATTAGCGAGTACCCGAAAGCATGCAACACCAAACTTCAATGTTTCATTGAGACTATAGAACATTACACACAGCGCTCAAAAATATGTCAAAATGTTTTAGTATGACTTTGGTAAGATACAAAGCTGCACTGCGTTACAGAAGGCGGAGCATTACGGCTAACGTAGTCAGAAGTTCTGTGCTTCAGCTTACGGTATTATTACAGTGTGTGTACAAGGACCACAAAAAGGCACCTATTAGGATACACACTGTTTCGCAAAATTATGCAAAACCAACATTTCTTACCTATTGGTACCTGCTGACGTGTATTTGGTATCTGTATAAGTGTGGAAAAATAGCACACATCCGACATTGTAGTCGATAAGCTCCTTATGTTTTTCTATCTTCTTGTTATGGGGCATTCATCCGCCACTGTTTCCATTTCTAATACGAACTTTGTATAAATTAGCGTACCGTTCTAACTCATATCTGTCGGAAGACTCGCTATGGAAGCGCTAAAAGCTACCAGAATAACAAAGAAGACAGGGAGAAGACGCTGTCGAAGTGGAAGCATGTAAATAAGAAGAGACGGCCAGAAAGCAGCTTGAAGATGGTCTGTAAAACATAATCTATGCAACATTTGGACCAAATAACAACCATTACATGTTATGTAAGTGTTTGAAATGTAGAAAAAAATCATAATACCACAACTTTAATGCGCCAAATAACCACCATTACATGTTATGTAGAGCACATGGAAGTGCTTTAAATGTAGAAAAAAAATCATAATACTACCACTTTAATGTGACTTACAGTCCAAAAAAAAAAGATAACTTATATTTTCCTTAACAATTTTTTAAGTGGTCAAATCTTTAAAAAGTAAAATACATATTTAGGGTTTTTACATGTTTTAAAAGGCTCGTTTCATGCATGCAATACTTATCTTTTTAGTGCATGTCAACATACCTAGTGTGTTTGGAAGGGTTTTTAGGGGTTGGGGACCCTTCAGGAGTCAAAGGTATGGGAGCCCACAATTTGGTGCTAAGTCCCTGGCAGCATAGCAAGTTCCATTTTGGAGAGAGAGATCAGCAAGACATTTTTAGTTTCTCCAAATTCAAATCCATATTTAAGTGGACAATCTTTTACTATCCATGTTCTAGTGCACCCCATAGGTGCTCAACAGGGTTCTGTACATCCACAGCCAACTGGTGCAGGCTTTCATTTTCAAATCCATATTTAAGTGCGCAATCTTTTACTATCGATGTTCTAGTGCAACCCATAGGTGCTTAACAGGGTTCTGTACATCCACAGTCAACTGGTGCAGGCTTTCATAGACCTTGCTCATGCTGGAGCGGCAACTGTGTCCGACTAGACATGGTGGACCCCTTCAAGTTCTTTTCATTCACCAATGAAATTTCACGTTCCACAATCTAAAATTCTTCAGGGGTCTTGTGGCCAATCCAAGTCTTCCCCTGTGGTCTCGGGAATCTTCTACATTTAGGTCACAGCGCTGATGTGCGTCATCAACATGGCAATCTGACTGGAAATCAGCATTCCTCTTCAAGCAATGCAACCTAAGCTGTTTAAAGATTAGATGGAAATTCATCTGTATCGCATATTCCGGTTTTTGCAGAGGACCCTCAACTTGCACACCTGCAATGCAAACATCAGAAGGGAAAGAAAGCAGAGGATCCCTGGTTTATATATATATATATATATATATATATATATATATATATATATATATATATATATATATATATATATAAATACACTGGGAGAGAGTAAATATTGGAAGTCAATTTCCAAGAGTAGCATTGGCCTCACATGTCTACTTACTCAGCCTTTCATCAGGTTTATCGTATTACATCATTGAATCCAGTATACTGTAGATCAGAGGTGTCCAAACTACGGCCCGCAGGCCAATTCAAATCCAACAGTTAATCTGGTTGCATATTAAATCTCGATATCACGCGATTTGATGGATGCCTATTTGACGCCATTTTGTGGACAACATGAGCAATTCAGGCTAGTGACTATGCCGTGTACTTACCAGTACAGTAATTACTTGACCTAATCCAAACAACCTTCTCTAATCATGGCGCAGAAAAACTAATGTTCAACCAGCACAAAAAGTCAACAAACATGACACACATAACAGTCTGCTCACTAAACTTCGCAACGGTAATACGATAGACCTGTGTATCGGCTAAGGACATCACTGCGCTGCTGATCCGCCTCCGCTTGGGATGGTTTCCTGCTGGCTCCGCTGTGAACGGGACTCTCGCTGCTATATTGGATCCGCTTTGGACTGGACTCTCACGGCTGTGTTGGATCCATTATGGATTGAACTTTCACACTATCATGTTAGACCCGCTCGACATCCATTGCTTTCGTCCTCTCCAAGGTTCTCATTGTCATCATTGTCACCGATGTCCCACTAGGTCATCATTGTCACAGACGTCCCACTGGGTGTGAGTTTTCCTTGCCCTTATGTGGGCCTACCGAGGATGTCGTAGTGGTTTGTGTTGTGAATTGTGCAGCCCTTTGAGACACTAGTTATTTAGGGCTATAAAAGTAAACATTGATTGATTGATAAACACCAAACTTTTATACAGAAAAAAAAAAAAAAAAAAAAAAAAAAAAAGATATATATATATATATATATATATATATATATATATATATATATATATATATATATATATATATTGCACGTTTGGATTAGGAGTTATGTTGGAATCCATTTTTAGTGCTTTTTTCGCATTATCTCAGGATTCTAAGTACATTACTATCAAATTTAGTAAAAATATACTTTTTGTTTTTGCAAACCTTACCAAATGTTTTTTTTTCCGGTAAAACTCTCAAAGATACATTTCTTCAGGCATTATTAGACATTTTGCATTTCTACTTTTGGAGTTATGTATAAAAAACTGTTATTTTGAGTGTGACCAATATGAGGCCAGTAAAACCTAATTTTTGTATTTGTGAACCTTTCCAAAATACCTTATTCTGCTAAAACTCACATAAATTCAATATTACAGGCTTTTTTAGACAAATTTCATGTTTGGTTTTGGAGTTATGATTATAAACCTTTCATATTTAGTATGACAGTAATACTGTCATACTGAATAAAAAAACTAACCTCTGTCTTTGCAAACCTTACAAAAGATCATTTTTCTAGTACAACTAACAAAAATACATATCTCTAGGCATTATTAGATATTTTGCATGTGTTGTTTAGAAGTTATGTTTGAATACATTTTTATTGCTTTTTTCGCATTAACTCAGGATTCTAAGAACATTATAGTCATATTGAGTAAAAAACTACTTTTTGCATTTGCAAGATTTAAAGAAGCATATGTTTCGAGTAAAACTCCCAAAGATGCATTATTTCAGGCATTATTAGCCATTTTTCATGTGTGGTGTAGGAGTTATGTTTAAATAACTGTCATATTGAGTGTTACAGTATACAGTCATATTGAGTAAAACCTCCTTTTTGTATTTGCAAACCATAGAAAAACAACTGTATCGAGTAAAACTCACATGTATTCAATATCACAGGCATTTTTAGACATTTTGCACGTTTGGATTAGGAATCATGTTGGAATACATTTTTATTGCTTTTCTCGCATTATCTCAGGATTCTAAGTACATTTCTGTCAAATTGAGTAAACAATTAAATTTCGTTTTTGCAAACCTTACCAAATGTTTTTTTTTTTTCAGGAAAACTCAAAGATGCATTTCTTCAGGCATTATTTGACATTTTGCATGTGTATTTTTGGAGTTATGTATCAAAAACTGTCATTTTGAGTGTGACCAATATGAGGCCAAAACAACCAAATTTTTGTGTTTGTGAACCTTTCCAAAATACCTTATTCTGCTAAAACTCACATAAATTCAATATTACAAGGCTTTTTTAGACAAATTTCATGTTTGGTTTTGGAGTTTAATTATAAACCTTTCATATTTAGTATGACAGTAATACTTTTATATTGAATAAAAAAAACTAACCTCTGTCTTTGCGAACCGTACAATAGATCATTTTTCTAGTACAGCTAACAAAAATACATATCTCTAGGCATTATTAGGTATTTTGCATGTGTTGTTTAGAAGTTATGTTTGAATACATTTTTATTGCTTTTTTCGCATTATTTCAGGATTCTAAGAACATTATAGTCATATTGAGTAAAAAAACTACTTTTTGCATTTGCAAGATTTAAAAAAGCATATGTTTCGAGTGAAACTCCCAATGATGCATTATTTCAGGCATTATTAGCCATTTTTCATGTGTGGTGTGAGTTATGTTTAAATAACTGTCATATTGAGTGTTACAGTGTACAGTCATATTGAGTAAAACCTCCTTTTTGTATTTTCAAACCATAGAAAAACAACTGTATCGAGTAAAACTCACATGTATTCAATATCACAGGCATTTTCTGACATTTTGCACGTTGGATTAGGAATTATGTTGGAAAACATTTTTATTGCTTTTCTCGCATTATCTCAGGATTCTTAGTACATTTCTGTCAAATTGAGTAAACAATTAAATTTCGTTTTTGCAAACCTTACCAAATGTTTTTTTTTTTCAGGAAAACTCAAAGATGCATTTTTTCAGGCATTATTAGACATTTTGCATGTGTATTTTTGGAGTTATGTATCAAAAACTGTCATTTTGAGTGTGACCAATATGAGGCCAGTAAAACCTAATTTTTGTATTTGAGAACCTTTCCAAAATACCTTATTCTGCTAAAACTCACATAAATTCAATATTACAGGGTTTTTTAGACAAATTTCATGTTTGGTTTTGGAGTTAGGATTATAAACCTTTCATATTTAGTATCACAGTAATACTGTTATATTGAATGAAAAAAACTAACATCTGTCTTTGCAAAACCTTACAAAAGATCATTTTTCTAGTACAACTAACAAAAATACATATCTCTAGGCATTATCAAAAATTTTGCATGTGTTGTTTAGAAGTTATGTTTGAATACATTTTTATTGCTTTTTTCGCATTATCTCAGGATTCTAAGAACATTATAGTCATATTGAGTAAAAAACTACTTTTTGCATTTGCAAGATTTAAAAAAGCATATGTTTCGAGTACAACTCTCAAAGATGCATTATTTCAGGCATTATTAGCCATTTTTCATGTGTGGTGTAGGAGTTATGTTTAAATAACTGTCATATTGAGTGTTACAGTATACAGTCATATTGAGTAAAACCTAATTTTTGTATTTGCAAACCATAGAAAAACAACTGTATCTAGTTAAACTCACATGTATTCAATATCACAGGCATTTTTAGACACTTTGCACGTTTGGATTAGGAATCATGTTGGAATACATTTTTATTGCTTTTCTCGCATTATTTCAGGATTCTAAGTACATTTCTGTCAAATTGAGTAAACAATTAAAATTTGTTTTTGCAAACTTTACCAAATGTTTTTTATTAGGAAAACTCAAAGATGCATTTCTTCAGGCATTATTAGACATTTTGCATGTGTATTTTTGGAGTTATGTATCAAAAACTGTCATTTTGAGTGTGACCAATATGAGACCAGTAAAACCTAATTGTTGTATTTGTGAACCTTTCCAAAATACCTTATTCTGCTAAAACTCATTCAATATTACAGGCTTTTTTAGACAAATTTCATGTTTGGTTTTGGAGTTATGATTATAAACCTTTCTTATTTAGTATGACAGTAATACTGTTATAGTGAATAAAAAAAACTAACCTCTGTCTTTGCAAACCTTAAAAAAGATAATTTTTCTAGTACAACTAACAAAAATACACATCTCTAGGTTTATTAGCTATTTTGCATGTGTTGTTTGGAAGTTATGTTTGAATACATTTGTATTGCTTTTTTCGCATTATCTCAGGATTCTAAGAACATTAAATGATAAATGGGTTGTACTTGTATAGCGCTTTTCTACCTTCAAGGTACTCAAAGCGCTTTGACACTACTTCCACATTTACCCATTCACACACACATTCACACACTGATGGAGGGAGCTGCCATGCAAGGCGCCAACCAGCACCCATCAGGAGCAAGGGTGAAGTGTCTTGCTCAGGACACAACGGACGTGACGAGGTTGGTACTAGGTGGTACTAGAACATTATAGTCATATTGAGTAAAAAACTACTTTTTTCATTTGCAAGATTTAAAAAAGCATATGTTTCGAGTAAAACTCCCAAAGATGCATTATTTCAGGCATTATTAGCCATTTTTCATGTGTGGTGTAGGATTTATGTTTAAATAACTGTCATATTGAGTGTTACAGTATACAGTCATATTGAGTAAAACCTCATTTTTGTATTTGCAAACCATAGAAAAACAACTGTATCTAGTTAAACTCACATGTTTTCAATATCACAGGCATTTTTAGACATTTTGCACGTTTGGATTAGGAGTCATGTTGGAATACATTTTTATTGCTTTTCTCACATTATCTCAGGATTCTAAGTACATTTCTGTCAAATTGAGTAAACAATTAAATTCGTTTTTGCAAACCTTACCAAATGTTGTTTTTTTTTTCAGGAAAGCTCAAAGATGCATTTCTTCAGGCATTATTAGACATTTTGCATGTGTATTTTTAGAGTTATGTATCAAAAACTGTCATTTTGAGTGTGACCAATATGAGGCCAGTAAAACCTAATTTTTGTATTTGTGAACCTTTCCAAAATACCTGATTTTGGTAAAACTCACATAAATTCAATATTACAGGGTTTTTTAGACAAATTTCATGTTTGGTTTTGGAGTTATGATTATAAACCTTTCTTACTTAGTATGACAGTAATACTGTTATATTGAATAAAAAAACTGACCTCTGTCTTTGCAAACCTTACAAAAGATAATTTTTCTAGTACAACTAACAAAAATACATATCTCTAGGCATTATTAGATATTTTGCATGTGTTGTTTAGAAGTTATGTTTGAATACATTTTTATTGCTTTTTTCGCATTATCAAAGTATTCTAAGAACATTATAGTCATATTGAGTAAAAAACTACTTTTTGCATTTGCAAGATTTAAAAAAGCATATGTTTCGAGTAAAACTCCCAAAGATGCATTATTTCAGGCATTATTAGCCATTTTTCATGTGTGATGTAGGAGTTATGTTTAAATAACTGTCATATTGAGTGTTACAGTATACAGTCATATTGAGTAAAACCTCATTTTTGTATTTGCAAACCATCGAAAAACAACTGTATCTAGTTAAACTCACATGTTTTCAATATCACAGGCATTTTTAGACATTTTGCACGTTTGGATTAGGAATTATGTTGGAATACATTTTTATTGCTTTTTTCGCATTATCTCAGGATTCTTAGTACATTACTGTCAAATTTAGTAAAAAAATATTTTTTGTTTTTGCAAACCTTACCAAATGTTTTTTTTACAGTAAAACTCTCAAAGATACATTTCTTCAGCTATTATTACACATTTTGCATTTCTACTTTTGAAGTTATGTATCAAAAACTGTCATTTTGAGTGTGACCAATATGAGGCCAGTAAAACCCAATTTTTGTATTTGTGAACCTTTCCAAAATACCTTATTCTGGTAAAACTCACATAAATTCAATATTACAGGCTTTTTTTGGACAAATTTCATGTTTGCTTTTGGAGTTATGATTATAAACCTTTCATTTTTAGTATGACAGTAATACTGTTATATTGAATAAAATATCTCACCTCTGTCTTTGCAAACCTTACAAAAGATCATTTTTTTTAGTACAACTAACAAAAATACATATCTCTAGGCATTATTAGATATTTTGCATGTGTTGTTTAGAAGTTATGTTTGAATACATTTTTATTCCTTTTTTCTTATTATCTCAGGATTCTAAGAACATTATAGTCATATTGAGTAATAAACTACTTTTTGCATTTGCAAGATTTAAAAAAGCATATGTTTCTAGTGAAACTCCCAATGATGCATTATTTCAGACATTATTAGCCATTTTTCATGTGTGGTGTAGGAGTTATGTTTAAATAACTGTCATATTGAGTGTTACAGTATACAGTCATATTGAGTAAAACCTCATTTTTGTATTTGCAAACCATAGAAAAACAACTGTATCTAGTTAAACTCACATGTTTTCAATATCACAGGCATTTTTAGACATTTTGCACGTTTGGATTAGGAGTTATGTGGGAATACATTTTTATTGCTTTTTTCGCATTATCTCAAGATTCCAAGTACATTATTGTCAAATTTAGTAAAAAAATACTTTTTGTTTTTGCAAACCTTACCAAATGTTAGTTTCCAGTAAAACTCTCAAAGATACATTTCTTCAGGCATTATTAGATATTTTGCATTTCTACTTTTGGAGTTATGTTTCAGAAACTGTCATTTTGAAAGTGACAAATATGAGGCCAGTAAAACCCAATTTTTGTATTTGTGATCCTTTCCAAAAGACCTGATTCTGGTAAAACTCACATAAATTCAATATTACAGGCTTTTTTAGACAAATTTCATGTTTGGTTTTGGATTTATGACTATAAACCTTTCTTATTTAGTATGACAGTAATACTGTTATATTGAATAAAAAAAACTAACCTCTGTCTTTGCAAACCTTACAAAAGATCATTTTTTAGTACAACTAACAAAAATACATATCTCTAGGCATTATTAGATAATTCGCATGTGTTGTTTAGAAGTTATATTTGAATACATTTGTATTGCTTTTTTCGCATTATCGCAGCATTCTAAGAACATTATAGGAATTATGTGGGAATACATTTTTATTGCTTTTTTCGCATTATCTCAGGATTCTAAGTACATTACTGTCAAATTTAGTAAAAAAATACTTTTTGTTTTTGCAAACCTTACCAAATGTTTTTTTTTTCCAGTAAACTCTCAAAGATACATTTCTTCAGGCATTATTAGACATTTTGCATTTCTACTTTTGGAGTTATGTTTCAAAAACTGTCATTTTGAGTGTGACCAATATGAGGCCAGTAAAACCTAATTTTTGTATTTGTGAACCTTTCCAAAATATCTGATTCTGCTATAACTCACATAAATTCAATATTACAGGCTTTTTTAGACAAATTTCATGTTTGGTTTTGGAGTTATGATTATAAACCTTTCTTATTTAGTATGACAGTAATACTGTTATATTGAATAAAAAAAAACTAACATCTGTCTTTGCAAACCTTACAAAAGATAATTTTTCTAGTACAACCAACAGAAATACATCTCTCCAGGCATTATTAGATATTTTGCATGTGTTGTTTAGAAGTTATGTTTGAATACATTTTTATTGCTTTTTTCGCATTATCTCAGGATTCTAAGAACTTTATAGTCATATTGAGTGAAAAACTACTTTTTGCATTTGCAAGATTTAAAAAAGCTTATGTTTCGAGTGAAACTCCCAATGATGCATTATTTCAGGCATTATTAGCCATTTTTCATGTGTGGTGTAGGAGTTATGTTTAAATAACTGTCATATTGAGTGTTACAGTATACAGTCATATTGAGTAAAACCTCATTTTTGTATTTGCAAACCATAGAAAAACAACTGTATCTAGTAAAACTCACATGTTTTCAACATCACAGACATTTTTAGACATTTTGCACGTTTGGATTAGGAATTATGTTGGAATACATTTGTATTGCTTTTTTCGCATTATCTCAGGATTGTAAGTACATTACTGTCAAATTTAGTTAAAAAATACTTTTTGTTTTTAGAAACCTTACCAAATGTTTTTTTTTCCAGTAAAACTCTCAAATATACATTTCTTCAGGCATTATTAGACATTTTGCATTTCTATTTTTGGAGTTATGTATCAAAAACGGTCATTTTGAGTGTGACCAATATGAGGCCAATAAAACTTAATTTTTGTATTTGTGAACCTTTCCAAAATACCTAATTCTGCTAAAACTCACATAAATTAAATATTACAGACTATTTTAGTCAAATTTCATGTTTGGTTTTGGAATTATGATTATAAACCTTTCATATTTAGTATGACAGTTATACTCTAATATTGAATAAAAAAAACTAACCTCTGTCTTTGCAAACCTTACAAAAGATCATTTTTATAGTACAACTAACAGAAATACATATCTCTAGGCATTATTAGATATTTTGCATGTGTTGTTTAGAAGTTATGTTTGAAGACATTTTTATAGCTTTTTTCGCACCATCTCAGGATTCTAAGAACATTATAGTCATATTGAGTAAAAAACTACTTTTTGCATTTGCAAGATTTAAAAAAGCATATGTTTCGAGTGAAACTCCCAATAATGCATTATTTCAGGCATTATTAGCCATTTTTCATGTGTGGTGTAGGAGTTATGTTTAAATAACTGTCATATTGAGTGTTACAGTATACAGTCATATTGAGTAAAACCTCATTTTTGTATTTGCAAACCATAGAAAAACAACTGTATCTAGTTAAACTCACATGTTTTCAATATCACAGGCATTTTTAGACATTTTGCACGTTTGGATTAGGAATTATGTTGGAATACATTTTTATTGCTTTTTTCGCATTATCTCAGGATTCTAAGTACAATACTGTCAAATTTAGTAAAAAAAATACTTTTTGTTTTTGCAAACCTTACCAAATGTTTTTTTTTTCCAGTAAACTCTCAAAGATACATTTCTTCAGGCATTATTAGACATTTTGCATTTCTACTTTTGGAGTTATGTTTCAAAAACTGTCATTTTGAGTGTGACCAATATGAGGCCAGTAAAACTTAATTTTTGTATTTGTGAACCTTTCCAAAATATCTGATTCTGCTAAAACTCACATAAATTCAATATTACAGGCTTTTTTAGACAAATTTCATGTTTGGTTTTGGAGTTATGATTATAAACCTTTCTTATTTAGTATGACAGTAATACTGTTATATTGAATAAAAAAAAAACTAACATCTGTCTTTGCAAACCTTACAAAAGATAATTTTTCTAGTACAACTAACAGAAATACATCTCTCCAGGCATTATTAGATATTTTGCATGTGTTGTTTAGAAATTATGTTTGAATACATTTTTATTGCTTTTTTCGCATTATCTCAGGATTCTAAGAACTTTATAGTCATATTGAGTGAAAAACTACTTTTTGCATTTGCAAGATTTAAAAAAGCTTATGTTTCGAGTGAAACTCCCAATGATGCATTATTTCAGGTATTATTAGCCATTTTTCATGTGTGGTGTAGGAGTTATGTTTAAATAACTGTCATATTGAGTGTTACAGTATACAGTCATATTGAGTAAAACCTCATTTTTGTATTTGCAAACCATAGAAAAACAACTGTATCTAGTAAAACTCACATGTTTTCAACATCACAGACATTTTTAGACATTTTGCACGTTTGGATTAGGAATTATGTTGGAATACATTTTTATTGCTTTTTTCGCATTATCTCAGGATTGTAAGTACATTACTGTCAAATTTAGTTAAAAAATACTTTTTGTTTTTAGAAACCTTACCAAATGTTTTTTTCCAGTAAAACTCTCAAATATACATTTCTTCAGGCATTATTAGACATTTTGCATTTCTATTTTTGGAGTTATGTATCAAAAACGGTCATTTTGAGTGTGACCAATATGAGGCCAATAAAACCTAATTTTTGTATTTGTGAACCTTTCCAAAATACCTAATTCTGCTAAAACTCACATAAATTAAATATTACAGACTATTTTAGTCAAATTTCATGTTTGGTTTTGGAATTATGATTATAAACCTTTCATATTTAGTATGACAGTTATACTCTAATATTGAATAAAAAAAACTAACCTCTGTCTTTGCAAACCTTACAAAAGATCATTTTTATAGTACAACTAACAGAAATACATATCTCTAGGCATTATTAGATATTTTGCATGTGTTGTTTAGAAGTTATGTTTGAAGACATTTTTATTGCTTTTTTCGCACCATCTCAGGATTCTAAGAACATTATAGTCATATTGAGTAAAAAACTACTTTTTGCATTTGCAAGATTTAAAAAAGCATATGTTTCGAGTGAAACTCCCAATGATGCATTATTTCAGGCATTATTAGCCATTTTTCATGTGTGGTGTAGGAGTTATGTTTAAATAACTGTCATATTGAGTGTTACAGTATACAGTCATATTGAGTAAAACCTCATTTTTGTATTTGCAAACCATAGAAAAACAACCGTATCTAGTTAAACTCACATGTTTTCAATATCAAAAGCATTTTTAGACATTTTGAACGTTTGGATTAGGAATTATGTTGGAATACATTTTTATTGCTTTTTTCGCATTATCTCAGGATTCTAAGTACATTACTGTCAAATTTAGTAAAAAAAATACTTTTTGTTTTTGCAAACCTTACCAAATGTTTTTTTTACAGTAAAACTCTCAAAGATACATTTCTTCAGGCATTATTAGACATTTTGCATTTCTACTTTTGGAGTTATATTTCAGAAACTGTCATTTTGAGTGTGACCAATATGAGGCCAGTAAAACCAAATTTTTGTATTTGTGATCCTTTCCAAAATACCTAATTCTGGTGAAACTCACATAAATTCAATATTACAGGTTTTTTTAGACAAATTTCATGTTTGGTTTTGGAGTTATGACTATAAACCTTTCTTATTTAGTATGACAGTAATACTGTTATATTGAATAAAAAACTAACCTCTAACTTTGCAAACATTACAAAAGATCATTTTTCTAGTACAACTAACCAAAATACATATCTCTAGGCATTATTAGATATTTTGCATGTGTTGTTTAGAAGTTATGTTTGAATACATTTTTATTGCTTTTTTCGCATTATCTCAGGATTCTAAGAACATTATAGTCATATTGAGTAAAAAACTACTTTTTGTATTTGCAAGATTTAAAAAAGCATATGTTTCGAGTGAAACTCCCAATGATGCATTATTTCAGGCATTATTAGCCATTTTTCATGTGTGGTGTAGGAGTTATCTTTAAATAACTGTCATATTGAGTGTTACAGTATACAGTCATATTGAGTAAAACCTCCTTTTTGTATTTGCAAACCATAGAAAAACAACTCTATCTAGTTAAACTCACATGTTTTCAATATCACACGCATTTTTAGACATTTTGCACGTTTGGGTTAGGAATTATGTTGGAATACATTTTTATTAATTTTTTCGCATTATCTCAGGATTCTAAGTACATTACTGTCAAATTTAGTAAAAAAATACTTTTTGTTTTTGCAAACCTTACCAAATGTTGGTTTCCAGTAAAACTCTCAAAGATACATTTCTTCAGGCATTATTAGACATTTTGCATTTCTACTTTTGGAGTTATGTTTCAGAAACTGTCATTTTGAGTGTGACCAATATGAGGCCAGTAAAACCCAATTTTTGTATTTGTGATCCTTTCCAAAAAACCTGACTCTGGTAAAACTCACATTAATTCAATATTACAGGCTTTTTTAGACAAATTTCATGTTTGGTTTTGGAGTTATGATTATAAACCTTTCTTATTTAGTATGACAGTAATACTGTTATATTGAATAAAAAACTAACGTCTAACTTTGCAAACCTTACAAAAGATACTTTTTCTAGTACAAATAACAAAAATACATATCTCTAGGCATTATTAGATATTTTGCATGTGTTGTTTAGAAGTTATGTTTGAATACATTTTCATTGCTTTTTTCGCATTATCTCAGGATTCTAAGAACATTATAGTCATATTGAGTAAAAAACTACTTTTTGCATTTGCAAGATTTAAAAAAAGCATATGTTTCGAGTGAAACTCCCAATGATGCATTATTTCAGGCATTATTAGCCATTTTTCATGTGTGGTGTAGGAGTTATGTTTAAATAACTGTCATATTGAGTGTTACAGTATACAGTCATATTGAGTAAAACCTCATTTTTGTATTTGCAAACCATAGAAAAACAACTGTATCTAGTTAAACTCACATGTTTTCAATATCACAGGCATTTTTAGACATTTTGCACGTTTGGATTAGGAATTATGTTGGAATACATTTTTATTGCTTTTTTTCGCATTATCTCATGAATCTAAGTACATTACTGTCAAATTTAGTAAAAAAAATACTTTTTGTTTTTGCAAACCTTACCAATGTTAGTTTCCAGTAAAACTCTCAAAGATACATTTCTTCAGGCATTATTAGACATTTTGCATTTCTACTTTTGGAGCTATGTTTCAGAAACTGTCATTTTGAGTGTGACCAATATGAGGCCAGTAAAACCCAATTTTTGTATTTGTGATCCTTTCCAAAATACCTAATTCTGGTGAAACTCACATAAATTCAATATTACAGGTTTTTTTAGACAAATTTCATGTTTGGTTTTGGAGTTATGACTATAAACCTTTCTTATTTAGTATGACAGTAATACTGTTATATTGAATAAAAAACTAACCTCTAACTTTGCAAACCTTACAAAAGATCATTTTTCTAGTACAACTAACCAAAATACATATCTCTAGGCATTATTAGATATTTTGCATGTGTTGTTTAGAAGTTATGTTTGAATACATTTTTATTGCTTTTTTCGCATTATCTCAGGATTCTAAGAACATTATAGTCATATTGAGTAAAAAACTACTTTTTGCATTTGCAAGATTTAAAAAAGCATATGTTTCGAGTGAAACTCCCAATGATGCATTATTTCAGGCATTATTAGCCATTTTTCATGTGTGGTGTAGGAGTTATCTTTAAATAACTGTCATATTGAGTGTTACAGTATACAGTCATATTGAGTAAAACCTCCTTTTTGTATTTGCAAACCATAGAAAAACAACTCTATCTAGTTAAACTCACATGTTTTCAATATCACAGGCATTTTTAGACATTTTGCACGTTTGGGTTAGGAATTATGTTGGAATACATTTTTATTAATTTTTTCGCATTATCTCAGGATTCTAAGTACATTACTGTCAAATTTAGTAAAAAAATACTTTTTGTTTTTGCAAACCTTACCAAATGTTGGTTTCCAGTAAAACTCTCAAAGATACATTTCTTCAGGCATTATTAGACATTTTGCATTTCTACTTTTGGAGTTATGTTTCAGAAACTGTCATTTTGAGTGTGACCAATATGAGGCCAGTAAAACCCAATTTTTGTATTTGTGATCCTTTCCAAAAAACCTGACTCTGGTAAAACTCACATTAATTCAATATTACAGGCTTTTTTAGACAAATTTCATGTTTGGTTTTGGAGTTATCATTATAAACCTTTCTTATTTAGTATGACAGTAATACTGTTATATTGAATAAAAACTAACGTCTAACTTTGCAAACCTTACAAAAGATAATTTTTCTAGTACAAATAACAAAAATACATATCTCTAGGCATTATTAGATATTTTGCATGTGTTGTTTAGAAGTTATGTTTGAATACATTTTCATTGCTTTTTTCGCATTATCTCAGGATTCTAAGAACATTATAGTCATATTGAGTAAAAAACTACTTTTTGCAGTTGCAAGATTTGAAAAAAGCATATGTTTCGAGTGAAACTCCCAATGATGCATTATTTCAGGCATTATTAGCCATTTTTCATGTGTGGTGTAGGAGTTATGTTTAAATAACTGTCATATTGAGTGTTACAGTATACAGTCATATTGAGTAAAACCTCATTTTTGTATTTGCAAACCATAGAAAAACAACTGTATCTAGTTAAACTCACATGTTTTCAATATCACAGGCATTTTTAGACATTTTGCACGTTTGGATTAGGAATTATGTTGGAATACATTTTTATTGCTTTTTTTCGCATTATCTCATGAATCTAAGTACATTACTGTCAAATTTAGTAAAAAAAATACTTTTTGTTTTTGCAAACCTTACCAATGTTAGTTTCCAGTAAAACTCTCAAAGATACATTTCTTCAGGCATTATTAGACATTTTGCATTTCTACTTTTGGAGCTATGTTTCAGAAACTGTCATTTTGAGTGTGACCAATATGAGGCCAGTAAAACCCAATTTTTGTATTTGTGATAATTTCGAAAATACCTGATTCTGGTAAAACTCACATAAATTCAACATTACAGGCTTTTTTAGACAAATTTCATGTTTGGTTTTGGAGTTATGACTATAAACCTTTCTTATTTAGTATGACAGTAATACTGTTATATTGAATAAAAAAAACTAACATCTGTCTTTGCAAACCTTACAAAAGATCATTTTTCTAATACAAATAACAAAAATACATATCTCTAGGAATTATTAGATATTTTGCATGTGTTGTTTAGAAGTTATGTTTGAATACATTTTTATTGCTTTTTTCGCATTATCTCAGGATTCTAAGAACATTATAGTCATATTGAGTAAAAAACTACTTTTTGCATTTGCAAGATTTAAAAAAGCATATGTTTCGAGTGAAACTCCCAATGATGCATTATTTCAGGCATTATTAGCCATTTTTCATGTGTGGTGTAGGAGTTATCTTTAAATAACTGTCATATTGAGTGTTACAGTATACAGTCATATTGAGTAAAACCTCATTTTTGTATTTGCAAACCATAGAAAAACAACCGTATCTAGTTAAACTCACATGTTTTCAATATCACAGGCATTTTTAGACATTTTGCACGTTTGGATTAGGAATTATGTTGGAATACATTTTTATTGCTTTTTTCGCATTATCTCAGGATTCTAAGTACATTACTGTCAAATTTAGTAAAAAAATTATTTTTGTTTTTGCAAACCTTACCAAATGTTAGTTTCCAGTAAAACTCTCAAAGATACATTTCTTCAGGCATTATTAGACATTTTGCATTTCTACTTTTGGAGTTATGTTTCAGAAACTGTCATTTTGAGTGTGACCAATATGAGGCCAGTAAAACCCAATGTTTGTATTTGTGATCCTTTCCAAAATACCTGATTCTGGTAAAACTCACATAAATTCAATATTACAGGCTTTTTTAGACAAATTTCTTGTTTGGTTTTGGAGTTATGACTATAAACCTTTCTTATTTAGTATGACAGTAATACTGTTATATTGAATAAAGAAAAATAACATCCGTCTTTGCAAACGTTACAAAAGATCATTTTTCTAGTACAACCAACAAAAATACATATCTCTAGGCATTATTAGATATTTTGCATGTGTTGTTTAGAAGTTATGTTTGAATACAATTTTATTGCTTTTTTCGCATTATCTCAGGAATCTAAGAACATTATAGTCATATTGAGTAAAAAACTACTTTTTGCATTTGCAAGATTTAAAAAAAGCATATGTTTCGAGTGAAACTCCAATGATGCATTATTTCAGGCATTATTAGCCATTTTTCATGTGTGGTGTAGGAGTTATGTTTAAATAACTGTCATATTGAGTGTTACAGTATACAGTCATATTGAGTAAAACCTCATTTTTGTATTTGCAAACCATAAAAAAACAACTGTATCTAGTTAAACTCACATGTTTTCAATATCAAAAGCATTTTTAGACATTTTGAACGTTTGGATTAGGAATTATGTTGGAATACATTTTTATTGCTTTTTTCGCATTATCTCAGGATTCTAAGTACATTACTGTCAAATTTAGTAAAAAACTTATTTTGGTTTTGCAAACCTTACCAAATGTTTTTTTTCCAGTAAAACTCTCAAAGATACATTTCTTCGGGCATTATTAGACAGTTTGCATTTCTACTTTTGGAGTTATGCATCAAAAACTGTCATTTTGAGTGTGACCAATATGAGGCCAGTAAAACCCAATTTTTGTATTTGTGATCCTTTCCAAAATACCCGATTCTGGTAAAACTCACATAAATTCAATATTACAGGCTTTTTTAGACAAATTTCATGTTTGGTTTTGGAGTTATGACTATAAACCTTTCTTATTTAGTATGACAGTAATACTGTTATATTGAATTAAAAAAACTAACATATGTCTTTGCAAACCTTACAAAAGATCATTTTTCTAGTACAACTAACAAAAATACATATCTCTAGGCATTATTAGATATTTTGCATGTGTTGTTTAGAAGTTATGTTTGAATACATTTGTATTGCTTTTTTCGCATTATCTCAGGATTCTAAGAACATTATAGTCATATTGAGTTAAAAAACTACTTTTTGCATTTGCAAGATTTAAAAAAGCATATGTTTCGAGTGAAACTCCCAATGATGCATTATTTCAGGCATTATTAGCCATTTTTCATGTGTGGTGTAGGAGTTATGTTTAAATAACTGTCATAGTGAGTGTTACAGTATACAGTCATATTGAGTAAAACCTCATTTTTGTATTTGCAAACCATAGAAAAACAACTGTATCTAGTTAAACTCACATGTTTTCAATATCACAGGCATTTTTAGACATTTTGCACGTTTGGATTAGGAATTATGTTGGAATACATTTTTATTGCTTTTTTCGCATTATCTCAGGATTCTAAGTACATTACTGTCAAATTTAGTAAAAAAATACTTTTTGTTTTTGCAAACCTTACCAAATGTTAGTTTCCAGTAAAACTCTCAAAGATACATTTCTTCAGGCATTATTAGACATTTTTCATTTCTACTTTTGGAGTTATGTTTCAGAAACTGTCATTTTGAGTGTGACCAATATGAGGCCAGTAAAACCCAATGTTTGTATTTGTGATCCTTTCCAAATACCTGATTCTGGTAAAACTCACATAAATTCAATATTACAGGCCTTTTTAGACAAATTTCATGTTTGGTTTTGGAGTTATGACTATTAACCTTTCTTATTTAGTATGACAGTAATACTGTTATATTGAATTAAAAAAAACTAATATCTGTCTTTGCAAACCTTACAAAAGATCAATTATCTAGTACAACCAACAAAAATACATATCTCTAGGCATTATTATATATTTTTCATGTGTTGTTTAGAAGTTATGTTTGAATACATTTTTATTGCTTTTTTTTTGCATTATCTCAGGATTCTAAGAACATTATAGTCATATTGAGTAAAAAACTACTTTTTGCATTTGCAAGATTTAAAAAAGCATATGTTTCGAGTGAAACTCCCAATGATGCATTTTTTCAGGCATTATTAGCCATTTTTCATGTGTGGTGTAGGAGTTATGTTTAAATAACTGTCATATTGAGTGTTACAGTATACAGTCATATTGAGTAAAACCTCATTTTTGTATTTGCAAACCATAGAAAAACAACTGTATCTAGTTAAACTCACATGTTTTCAATATCACAGGCATTTTAGACATTTTGCAAGTTTGCTTTAGAAATAATAATGGAATACATTTTTATTGCTTTTTTCGCATTATCTCAGGATTCTAAGTACATTACTGTCAAATTTTGTAAAAAAATACTTTTTGTTTTCGCAAACCTTACCAAATGTTAGTTTCCAGTAAAACTCTCAAAGATACATTTTCTTCAGGCATTATTAGACAGTTTTCATTTCTACTTTTGGAGTTATGTTTCAGAAACTGTCATTTTGAGTGTGACCAATATGAGGCCAGTAAAACCCAATTTTTGTATTTGTGATCCTTTCCAAAATACCTGATTCTGGTAAAACTCACATAAATTCAATATTACAGGCTTTTTTAGACAAATTTCATGTTTGGTTTTTGGAGTAATGACTATAAACCTTTCTTATTTAGTGTGACAGTAATACTGTTATATTGAATAAAAAGCTAACGTCTAACATTGCAAACCTTACAAAAGATCATTTTTCTAGTACAAATAACCAAAAATACATATCTCTAGGCATTATTAGATATTTTGCATATGTTGTTTAGAAGTTATGTTTGAATACATTTTTATTGCTTTTTTTCGCATTATCTCAGGATTCTAAGAACATTATAGTCATATTGAGTAAAAAACTACTTTTTGCATTTGCAAGATTTAAAAAAGCATATGTTTCGAGTGAAACTCCCAATGATGCATTATTTCAGGCATTATTAGCCATTTTTCATGTGTGGTGTAGGAGTTATGTTTAAATAACTGTCATATTGAGTGTTACAGTATACAGTCATATTGAGTAAAACCTAATTTTTGTATTTGCAAACCATAGAAAAACAACTGTGTCTAGTTAAAATCACATGTTTTCAATATCACAGGCATTTTTAGGCATTCTGCACGTTTGGATTAGGAATTATGTGGGAATACATTTTTAATGCTTTTTTTCGCATTATCTCAGGATTCTAAGTACATTACTGTCAAATTTACTAAAAAAATACTTTTGGTTTTTGCAAACCTTACCAAATGTTTTTTTTTCCAGCAAAACTCTCAAAGATACATTTCTTCAGGCATTATTAGACATTTTGCATTTCTACTTTTGGAGTTATGTATCAAAAACTGTCATTTTGAGTGTGACCAATATGAGGCCAGTAAAACCCAATTTTTGTATTTGTGAACATTTCCAAAATACCCGATTCTGGTAAAACTCACATAAATTCAATATTACAGGCTTTTTTAGACAAATTTCCTGTTTGGTTTTGGAGTTATGACTATAAACCTTTCTTATTTAGTATGACAGTAATACTGTTATATTGAATAAAAAAAAACTAATATCTGTCTTTGCAAACCTTACAAAAGATCATTTATCTAGTACAACTAACAAAAATACATATCTCTAGGCATTATTAGATATTTTGCATGTGTTGTTTAGAAGTTATGTTTGAATAAATTTGTATTGCTTTTTTCGCATTATCTCAGGATTCTAAGAACATTATAGTCATATTGAGTAAAAAAATACTTTTTGCATTTGCAAGATTTAAAAAAGCATATGTTTCGAGTGAAACTCCCAAAGATGCATTTTTTCAGGCATTATTAGCCATTTTTCATGTGTGGTGTAGGAGTTATGTTTAAATAACTGTCATAGTGAGTGTTACAGTATACAGTCATATTGAGTAAAACCTCATTTTTGTATTTGCAAACCATAGAAAAACAACTGTATCTAGTTAAACTCACATGTTTTCAATATCACAGGCATTTTTAGACATTTTGCACGTTTGGATTAGGAATTATGTTGGAATACATTTTTATTGCTTTTTTCGCATTATCTCAGGATTCTAAGTACATTACCGTCAAATTTAGTAAAAAAATACTTTTGGTTTTTGCAAACCATACCAAATGTTAGTTTCCAGTAAAACTCTCAAAGAAACATTTCTTCAGGCATTATTAGACATTTTGCATTTCTACTTTTGGAGTTATGTTTCAGAAACTGTCATTTTGAGTGTGACCAATATGAGGCCAGTAAAACCCAATTTTTGTATTTGTGATCCTTTCCAAAATACCTGATTCTGGTAAAACTCACATAAATTCAATATTACAGGCTTTTTTAGACACATTTCATGTTTGGTTTTGGAGTTATGACTATAAACCTTTCTTATTTAGTATGACAGTAATACTGTTATATTGAATAAAAAACTAACGTCTAACTTTGCAAGCCTTACAAAAGATAATTTTTCTACTACAACTAACAAAAATACATATCTCTAGGCATTATTAGATATTTTGCATGTGTTGTTTAGAAGTTATGTTTGAATACATCTGTATTGCTTTTTTCGCATTATCTCAGGATTCTAAGAACATTATAGTCATATTGAGTAAAAAACTATTTTTTGCATTTGCAAGATTTAAAAAAGCATATGTTTCGAGTGAAACTCCCAATGATGCATTATTTCAGGCATTATTAGCCATTTTTCATGTGTGGTGTAGGAGTTATGTTTAAATAACTGTCAGATTGAGTGTTACAGTATACAGTCATATTGAGTAAAACCTCATTTTTGTATTTGCAAACCATAGAAAAACAACTGTATCTAGTTAAACTCACATGTTTTCAATATCACAGGCATTTTTAGGGATTAGGAATTATGTTGGAATACATTTTTATTGCTTTTTTCGCATTATCTCAGGATTCTAAGTACATTACTGTCAAATTTTGTAAAAAAATACTTTTTGTTTTTGCAAACCTTACCAAATGTTAGTTTCCAGTAAAACTCTCAAAGATACATTTCTTCAGGCATTATTAGACATTTTTCATTTCTACTTTTGGAGTTATGTTTCAGAAACTGTCATTTTGAGTGTGACCAATATGAGGCCAGTAAAACCCAATTTTTGTATTTGTGATGCTTTCCAAAATACCTGATTCTGGTAAAACTCACATAAATTCAATATTACAGGTTTTTTTTTAGACAAATTTCATGTTTGGTTTTGGAGTTATGACTATGAACCTTTCTTATTTAGGATGACAGTAATACTGTTATATTGAATAAAAAACTAACCTCTGTCTTTGCAAGCCTTACAAAGGATAATTTTTCTAGTACAACTAACAAAAATACATATCTCTAGGCATTATTAGATATTTTGCATGTGTTGTTTAGAAGTTATGTTTGAATACATTTTTATTGCTTTTTTCGAATTATCTCAGGATTCTAAGAACATTATAGTCATATTGAGTAAAAAACTACTTTTTGCATTTGCAAGATTAAAAAAAGCATATGTTTCGAGTGAAACTCCCAATGATGCATTATTTCAGGCATTATTAGCCATTTTTCATGTGTGGTGTAGGAGTTATGTTTAAATAACTGTCATATTGAGTGTTACAGTATACAGTTATTTTGAGTAAAACCTCATTTTTGTATTTGCAAACCATAGAAAAACAACTGTATCTAGTTAAACTCACATGTTTTCAATATCACAGGCATTTTTAGACATTTTGCACGTTTGGATTAGGAATTATGTTGGAATACATTTTTATTGCTTTTTTCGCATTATCTCAGGATTCTAAGTACATTACTGTCAAATTTAGTAAAAAAATACTTTTGGTTTTTGCAAACCTTACCAAATGTTTTTTTTTCCAGTAAAACTCTCAAAGATACATTTCTTCAGGCATTATTAGACATTTTGCATTTCTACTTTTGGAGTTATGTATCAAAAACTGTCATTTTGAGTGTGACCAATATGAGGCCAGTAAAACCCAATTTTTGTATTTGTGATCCTTTCCAAAATACCTGATTCCGGTAAAACTCACATAAATTCAATATTACAGGTTTTTTAAGACAAATTTCATGTTTGGTTTTGGAGTTATGACTATAAACCTTTCTTATTTAGTATGACAATAATACTGTTATATTGAATAAAAAACTAACGTCTAACTTTGCAAGCCTTACAAAAGATCATTTTTCTAGTACAACTAACAAAAATACATATCTCTAGGCATTATTGGATATTTTGCATGTGTTGTTTAGAAGTTAAGTTTGAATACATTTTTATTGCTTTTTTCGAATTATCTCAGGATTCTAAGAACATTATAGTCATATTGAGTAAAAAACGACTTTTTGCATTTGCAAGATTTAAAAAAGCATATGTTTCGAGTGAAACTCCCAATGATGCATTATTTCAGGCATTATTAGCCATTTTTCATGTGTGGTGTAGGAGTTATGTTTAAATAACTGTCATATTGAGTGTTACAGTATACAGTCATATTGAGTAAAACCTCCTTTTTGTATTTGCAAAACATAGAAAAACAACTGTATCTAGTTAAACTCACATGTTTTCAATATCACAGGCCTTTTTAGACATTATCCACGTTTGGATTAGGAATTATGTTGGAATACATTTTTATTGCTTTTTTCGCATTATCTCAGGATTCTAAGTACATTACTGTCAAATTTAGTAAAAAAATACTTTTTGTTTTTGCAAACCTTACCAAATGTTAGTTTCCAGTAGAACTCTCAAAGATACATTTCTTCAGGCATTATTAGACATTTTGCATTTCTACTTTTGGAGTTATGTTTCAGAAACTGTCATTTTGAGTGTGACCAATATGAGGCCAGTAAAACCCAATTTTTGTATTTGTGATCCTTTCCAAAATACCTGATTCTGGTAAAACTCACATAAATTCAATATTACAGGCTTTTTTAGACAAATTTCATGTTTGGTTTTGGAGTTATGACTATAAACCTTTCTTATTTAGTATGACAGTAATACTGTTATATTGAATAAAAAACTAACGTCTAACTTTGCAAGCCTTACAAAAGATAATTTTTCTAGTACAACTAACAAAAATACATATCTCTAGGCATTATTAGATATTTTGCATGTGTTGTTTAGAAGTTATGTTTGAATACATTTTTATTGCTTTTTTCGCATTATCTCAGGATTCTAAGAACATTATAGTCATATTGAGTAAAAAACTACTTTTTGCTTTTGCAAGATTTAAAAAAAGCATATGTTTCGAGTGAAACTCCCAATGATGCATTATTTCAGGCATTATTAGCCATTTTTCATGTGTGGTGTAGGAGTTATGTTTAAATAACTGTCATATTGAGTGTTACAGTATACAGTCATATTGAGTAAAACCTCATTTTTGTATTTGCAAACCATAGAAAAACAACTGTATCTAGTTAAACTCACATGTTTTCAATATCACAGGCATTTTTAGACATTTTGCACGTTTGGATTAGGAATTATGTTGGAATACTTTTTTATTGCTTTTTTCGCATTATCTCAGGATTCTAAGTACATAACTGTCAAATTTTGTAAAAAAATACTTTTTGTTTTTGCAAACCTTACCAAATGTTAGTTGTCAGTAAAACTCTCAAAGATACATTTCTTCAGGCATTATTAGACATTTTGCATTTCTACTTTTGGAGTTATGCATCAACAACTGTCATTTTGAGTGTGACCAATATGAGGCCAGTAAAACCCAATTTTTGTATTTGTGATCCTTTCCAAAATACCTGATTCTGGTAAAACTCACATAAATTCAATATTACAGGTTTTTTTAGACAAATTTCATGTTTGGTTTTGGAGTTATGACTATAAACCTTTCTTATTTAGTATGACAGTAATACTGTTATATTGAATAAAAAACTAACGTCTAACTTTGCAAGCCTTACAAAAGAAATTTTTTCTAGTACAACTAACAAAAATACATATCTCTAGGCATTATTAGATATTTTGCATGTGTTGTTTAGAAGTTATGTTTGAATACATTTGTATTGCTTTTTTCACATTATCTCAGGATTCTAAGAACATTAGAGTCATATTGAGTAAAAAACTACTTTTTGCATTTGCAAGATTTAAAAAAGCATATGTTTCGAGTGAAACTCCCAATGATGCATTATTTCAGGCATTATTAGCCATTTTTCATGTGTGGTGTAGGAGTTATGTTTAAATAACTGTCATATTGAGTGTTACAGTATACAGTCATATTGAGTAAAACCTCATTTTTGTATTTGCAAACCATAGAAAAACAACTGTATCTAGTTAAACTCACATGTTTTCAATATCACAGGCATTTTTAGACATTTTGCACGTTTGGATTAGGAATTATGTTGGAATACATTTTTATTGCTTTTTTCGCATTATCTCAGGATTCAAAGTACATTACTGTCAAATTTAGTAAAAAACTCATTTTGGTTTTGCAAACCTTACCAAATGTTAGTTTCCAGTAAAACTCTCAAAGATATATTTCTTCAGGCATTATTAGACATTTTGCATTTCTACTTTTGGAGTTATGTTTCAGAAACTGTCATTTTGAGTGTGACCAATATGAGGCCAGTAAAACCCAATTTTTGTATTTGTGATCCTTTCCAAAATACCTGATTCTGGTAAAACTCACATAAATTCAATATTACAGGCTTTTTCAGACAAATTTCATGTTTGGTTTTGGAGTTATGACTATAAACCTTTCTTATTTAGTATGACAGTAATACTGTTATATTGAATAAAAAAAACTAACATCTGTCTTTGCAAACCTTACAAAAGATCATTTTTCTAGTACAACTAACAAAAATACATATCTCTAGGCATTATTAAATATTTTGCATGTGTTGTTTAGAAATAATGTTTGAATACAATTGTATTGCTTTTTTCGCATTATCTCAGGAATCTAAGAATATTATAGTCAGATTAAGTAAAAAACTACTTTTTGCATTTGCAAGATTTAAAAAAGCATATGTTTCGAGTGAAACTCCCAATGATGCATTATTTCAGGCATTATTAGCCATTTTTCATGTGTGGTGTAGGAGTTATGTTTAAATAACTGTCATATTGAGTGTTACAGTATACAGTCATATTGAGTAAAACCTCCTTTTTTGTATTTGCAAACCATAGAAAAACAACTGTATCTAGTTAAATTCACATGTTTTCAATATCACAGGCATTTTTAGACATTTTGCAAGTTTGCTTTAGAAATAATGATGGAATACATTTGTATTGCTTTTTTCGCATTATCTCAGGATTCTAAGTACATTACTGTCAAGTTTAGTAAAAAAATAATTTTTCCTTTTGCAAACCTTACCAAATGTTAGTTTCCAGTAAAGCTCTCAAAGATACATTTCTTCAGGCATTATTAGACATTTTGCATTTCTACTTTTGGAGTTATGTTTCAGAAACTGTCATTTTGAGTGTGACCAATATGAGGCCAGTAAAACCCAATTTTTGTATTTGTGATCCTTTCCAAAATACCTGATTCTGGTAAAACTCACATGAATTCAATATTACAGGCTTTTTTAGACAAATTTCATGTTTGGTTTTGGAGTTATGACTATAAACCTTTCTTATTTAGTATGACAGTAATACTGTTATATTGAATAAAAAAAAATAATATCTGTCTTTGCAAACCTTACAAAAGATCATTTATCTAGTACAACTAACAAAAATACATATCTCTAGGCATTATTAGATATTTTGCATGTGTTGTTTAGAAGTTATGTTTGAATACATTTTTATTGCTTTTTTCGCATTATCTCAGGATTCTAAGAACATTATAGTCATATTGAGTAAAAAACTACTTTTTGCATTTGCAAGATTTAAAAAAGCATATGTTTCGAGTGAAACTCCCAATGATGCATTTTTTCAGGCATTATTAGCCATTTTTCATGTGTGGTGTAGGAGTTATGTTTAAATAGCTGTCATATTGAGTGTTACAGTATACAGTCATATTGAGTAAAACCTCATTTTTGTATTTGCAAACCATAGAAAAACAACTGTATCTAGTTAAACTCACATGTTTTCAATATCACAGGCATTTTTAGACATTTTGCAAGTTTGCTTTAGAAATAATAATGGAATACATTTTTATTGCTTTTTTCGCATTATCTCAGGATTCTAAGTACATTACTGTCAAATTTTGTAAAAAAATACTTTTTGTTTTTGCAAACCTTACCAAATGTTAGTTTCCAGTAAAACTCTCAAAGATACATTTCTTCAGGCATTATTAGACATTTTTCATTTCTACTTTTGGAGTTATGTTTCAGAAACTGTCATTTTGAGTGTGACCAATATGAGGCCAGTAAAACCCAATTTTTGTATTTGTGATCCTTTCCAAAATACCTGATTCTGGTAAAACTCACATAAATTCAATATTACAGGTTTTTTTAGACAAATTTCATGTTTGGTTTTGGAGTAATGACTATAAACCTTTCTTATTTAGTGTGACAGTAATACTGTTATATTGAATAAAAAGCTACGTCTAACATTGCAAACCTTACAAAAGATCATTTTTCTAGTACAAATAACAAAAATACATATCTCTAGGCATTATTAGATATTTTGCATATGTTGTTTAGAAGTTATGTTTGAATACATTTTTATTGCTTTTTTCGCATTATCTCAGGATTCTAAGAACATTATAGTCATAATGAGTAAAAAACTACTTTTTGCATTTGCAAGATTTAAAAAAGCATATGTTTCGAGTGAAACTCCCAATGATGCATTATTTCAGGCATTATTAGCCATTTTTCATGTGTGGTGTAGGAGTTATGTTTAAATAACTGTCATATTGAGTGTTACAGTATACAGTCATATTGAGTAAAACCTAATTTTTGTATTTGCAAACCATAGAAAAACAACTGTATCTAGTTAAACTCACATGTTTTCAATATCACAGGCATTTTTAGGCATTTTGCACGTTTGGATTAGGAATTATGTGGGAATACATTTTTATTGCTTTTTTCGCATTATCTCAGGATTCTAAGTACATTACTGTCAAATTTAGTAAAAAAATACTTTTGGTTTTTGCAAACCTTACCAAATGTTTTTTTTTCCAGCAAAACTCTCAAAGATACATTTCTTCAGGCATTATTAGACATTTTGCATTTCTACTTTTGGAGTTATGTATCAAAAACTGTCATTTTGAGTGTGACCAATATGAGGCCAGTAAAACCTAATTTTTGTATTTGTGAACCTTTCCAAAATACCCGATTCTGGTAAAACTCACATAAATTCAATATTACAGGCTTTTTTAGACAAATTTCCTGTTTGGTTTTGGAGTTATGACTATAAACCTTTCTTATTTAGTATGACAGTAATACTGTTATATTGAATAAAAAAAACTAATATCTGTCTTTGCAAACCTTACAAAAGATCATTTATCTAGTACAACTAACAAAAATACATATCTCTAGGCATTATTAGATATTTTGCATGTGTTGTTTAGAAGTTATGTTTGAATACATTTTTATTGCTTTTTTCGCATTATCTCAGGATTCTAAGAACATTATAGTCATATTGAGTAAAAAACTACTTTTTGCATTTGCAAGATTTAAAAAAGCATATGTTTCGAGTGAAACTCCCAATGATGCATTTTTTCAGGCATTATTAGCCATTTTTCATGTGTGGTGTAGGAGTTATGTTTAAATAGCTGTCATATTGAGTGTTACAGTATACAGTCATATTGAGTAAAACCTCATTTTTGTATTTGCAAACCATAGAAAAACAACTGTATCTAGTTAAACTCACATGTTTTCAATATCACAGGCATTTTTAGACATTTTGCACGTTTGGATTAGGAATTATGTTGGAATACATTTTATTGCTTTTTTCGCATTATCTCAGGATTCTAAGTACATTACTGTCAAATTTAGTAAAAAAATACTTTTGGTTTTTGCAAACCTTACCAAATGTTTTTTTTCCAGTAAAACTCTCAAAGATACATTTCTTCAGGCATTATTAGACATTTTGCATTTCTACTTTTGGAGTTATGTATCAAAAACTGTCATTTTGTGTGTGACCAATATGAGGCCAGTAAAACCCAATTTTTGTATTTGTGATCCTTTCCAAAATACCTGATTCTGGTAAAACTCACATAAATTCAATATTACAGGTTTTTTTAGACAAATTTCATGTATGGTTTTGGAGTTATGACTATAAACCTTTTCTTATTTAGTATGACAGTAATACTGTTATATTGAATAAAAAACTAACGTCTAACTTTGCAAACCTTACAAAAGATAATTGTTCTAGTACAAATAACAAAATTACATATCTCTAGGCATTATTAGATATTTTGCATGTGTTGTTTAGAAGTTATGTTTGAATACATTTTTATTGCTTTTTTCGCATTATCTCAGGATTCTAAGAACATTATAGTCATATTGAGTAAAAAACTACTTTTTGAATTTGCAAGATTTAAAAAAGCATATGCTTCGAGTGAAACTCCCAATGATGCATTATTTCAGGCATTATTAGCCATTTTTCATGTGTGGTGTAGGAGTTATGTTTAAATAACTGTCATATTGAGTGTTACAGTATGCAGTCATATTGAGTAAAACCTCATTTTTGTATTTGCAAACCATAGAAAAACAACTGTATCTAGTTAAACTCACATGTTTTCAATATCACAGGCATTTTTAGACATTTTGCACGTTTGGATTAGGAATTATGTTGGAATACATTTTTATTGCTTTTTTCGCATTATCTCAGGATTCTAAGTACATTACTGTCAAATTTAGTAAAAAAATACTTTTGGTTTTTGCAAACCTTACCAAATGTTAGTTTCCAGTAAAACTCTCAAAGATACATTTCTTCAGGCATTATTAGACATTTTGCATTTCTACTTTTGGAGTTATGTTTCAGAAACTGTCATTTTGAGTGTGACCAATATGAGGCCAGTAAAACCCAATTTTTGTATTTGTGATCCTTTCCAAAATACCCGATTCTGGTAAAACTCACATGAATTCAATATTACAGGCTTTTTTAGACAAATTTCATGTTTGGTTTTGGAGTTATGACTATAAACCTTTCTTATTTAGTATGACAGTAATACTGTTATATTGAATAAAAAAAACTAACATCTGTCTTTGCAAACCTTACAAAAGATCATTTTTCTAGTACAACTAACAAAAATACATATCTCTAGGCATTATTAGATATTTTGCATGTGTTGTTTAGAAGTTATGTTTGAATACATTTTTATTGCTTTTTTCGCATTATCTCAGGAATCTAAGCATATTATAGTCAGATTAAGTAAAAAACTACTTTTTGCATTTGCAAGATTTAAAAAAGCATATGTTTCGAGTGAAACTCCCAATGATGCATTATTTCAGGCATTATTAGCCATTTTTCATGTGTGGTGTAGGAGTTATGTTTAAATAACTGTCATATTGAGTGTTACAGTATACAGTCATATTGAGTAAAACCTCCTTTTTTGTATTTGCAAACCATAGAAAAACAACTGTATCTAGTTAAATTCACATGTTTTCAATATCACAGGCATTTTTAGACATTTTGCAAGTTTGCTTTAGAAATAATGATGGAATACATTTGTATTGCTTTTTTCGCATTATCTCAGGATTCTAAGTACATTACTGCCAAATTTAGAAAAAAAATACTTTTGGTTTTTGCAAACCTTACCAAATGTTTTTTTTCCAGTAAAGCTCTCAAAGATACATTTCTTCAGGCATTATTAGACATTTTGCATTTCTACTTTTGGAGTTATGTATCAAAAACTGTTATTTTGAGTGTGACCAATATGAGGCCAGTAAAACCCAATTTTTGTATTTGTGATCCTTTCCAAAATACCTGATTCTGGTAAAACTCACATAAATTCAATATTACAGGTTTTTTTTAGACAAATTTCATGTTTGGTTTATGAGTTATGACTATAAACCTTTCTTATTTAGTATGACAGTAATACTGTTATATTGAATAAAAAAAACTAACATCTGTCTTTGCAAACCTTACAAAAGATCATTTTTCTAGTACAACTAACAAAAATACATATCTCTAGGCATTATTAGATATTTTGCATGTGTTGTTTAGAAGTTATGTTTGAATACATTTTTATTGCTTTTTTCGAATTATCTCAGGATTCTAAGAACATTATAGTCATATTGAGTAAAAAACTACTTTTTGCATTTGCAAGATTTAAAAAAGCATATGTTTCGAGTGAAACTCCCAATGATGCATTATTTCAGGCATTATTAGCCATTTTTCATGTGTGGTGTAGGAGTTATGTTTAAATAACTGTCATATTGAGTGTTGCAGTATACAGTCATATTGAGTAAAACCTCATTTTTGTATTTGCAAACCATAGAAAAACAACTGTATCTAGTTAAACTCACATGTTTTCAATATCACAGGCATTTTTAGACATTTTGCACGTTTGGATTAGGAATTATGTTGGAATACATTTTTATTGCTTTTTTCGCATTATCTCAGGATTCTAAGTACATTAATGTCAAATTTAGTAAAAAAATACTTTTGGTTTTTGCAAACCTTACCAAATGTTTTTTTTCCAGTAAAACTCTCAAAGATACATTTTTTCAGGCATTATTAGACATTTTGCATTTCTACTTTTGGAGTTATGTATCAAAAACTGTCATTTTGAGTGTGACCAATATGAGGCCAGTAAAACCCAATTTTTGTATTTGTGATCCTTTCCAAAATACCTGACTCTGGTAAAACTCACATAAATTCAATATTACAGTTTTTTTTAGACAAATTTCATGTTTTGTTTTGGAGTTATGACTATAAACCTTTCTTATTTAGTATGACAGTAATACTGTTATATTGAATAAAAAAAAACTAACATC
>NC_084626.1:7615951-7650037 GCF_033978795.1 Nerophis ophidion | reverse complement strand
CCCTCCTATGAGTGGTGAGCCATTGGAGGCTACACCATATACCAAATAAAATTGCTTCAAGGTCGGTAAGCACAACCAGAATTAATAGGTACATAAGGTTCACTCGGTTATAAGGTGCACTGTCCATTTTTTAGAAAATGAAAGGATTTTAAGTGTGCCATATAGTCCAAAAAAAGGGTGGTTTATATATTTATTTAATGTTTTATTTTTTTACAAAAAGTGGCCAAAGTGGCCAGATTTTAAATAATCCTCTATCATCCCATCTATTTACCTAAATATCATTTTAAATATGTCCGGTTACTTCAGAGTATAAAGTACAGATGGAGGACGTGAAGGTTCCTTTACTCCGGGTTCCTCAGACCACCAAGCACTGACATGACAGTTCTTGTTCAGGTTTACAAAAGTGTTTTATTTTTGCTTTGATGCAGTCTGTGTTGCTTTTTAGCAAGTGTCTGTTCATCTCTGTCTTTCTCTCGCTCTCGCTCCAGCTCCACCACCTCCATCAGAGCGACAGGTGATTCGATAAGCAGGCCCAGGTGGGCCATCCACGCATCTCTCGCTGATCTCAAAGCCGGTCCTGGCACACCTCACTTCGCCCCCCACCACATACCCCCACCATCAGACGCAGGCCGGGACACTGTCCGGCCGCACCTACTCTCCCCCACGTGAGGGAGCGGGAAAGGAAGTGGGCCATCTGTGCACCCGGTCTGTGGATCACTCTAAAGTTGTAGGGTTGTAAAGCTAGATACCAACGGGTGATCCGTGCGTTGGCATCTTTAATGCGGTGAAGCCGCTGGAAGGGTTTGTGGTCCGAGCAAAGGCTGAATGAGCGCCCCAGGAGATAGTACCAGGAGGCCCCGACCGCCCACCAGATGGCGAGGCACTCTCTCTTTTCTGTGCTATACCTGGCCTCTCTTTCTGACAGCTTCCTGCTGATGTACAGGATGGGTCAGTTGACGCCCTCCGCCTGCTGGGACAAAACAGCTCCCAGTCCTCTGCCCGACGAAACAGCGTGCAGACAAAATGGGAGAGAAAAATCAGGCATGTGCAGGACCGGCTCCTCGCAGAGGGCCCTTTTAACCCTCTCAAATGCCTGCTGGCACCACTCCGTCCACTGGACCAGATCTGGAGCACCCTCTCCGGTGAGGTCAGTTAGTGGGCTGGTCCGGTGCATAAACCTGGGGATAAACCTCCGGTAGTACGCTGCCAGACCCAAAAACTGCCTCACCTCTTCTTTCGTCTTGGGGGCTTGGCAGGCCGCATTTTCCCCCGTTTTGTGTACCTGCAGGCGCCCCTGCCCTCCTCCCAAGTGGTACCCCAAATACTGTACTTCCCTCCGGCCAACTGCACACTTCGCAGGTTTGTGGTGAGCCCCGTCTGCCTCAAGGACTCGAGCACTGCCCCCATCCGCCGCATGTGCTCTTCCAAGCCACTACTCTGGATGATGACATTATCCAGGTAGGCAGCCGCGTATTCAGCATGAGGCCGCAGCATGCAGACATGAGGCGCTGGAATGTGGCGGGCGCACCGAACAAGCCAAACGGAAATGTCACAAATTGGTACAAACCTTCCGGGGTGGAAAAGGCAGTTTTTTCCCGGGACTCTGGCGATAAAGGAATCTGCCAGTAGCCCAAGCCAAACGGAAGTGTCACAAATTGGTACAAACCTTCCGGAGTGAAAAAGGCCGTTTTTTCCCGGGACTCTGGCGACAAGGGAATCTGCCAGTAGCCCTTGGTTAAATCCAGTGTCGTAAAAAAACGAGCAGTACCCAGCCGATCCAGGAGATCGGGTACGCGTCAAAACGTAATATTTTTTTCACCTTGCGGTAATCCACACAAAATCGCACGGACCCATCCTTCTTCCCTACCAGAACGATGGGGCTTCACCACGCACTGTGGGATTCTTTTATTACCCCCACCTACAGCATGAACTTTAATTCCTCCTGAACCACTTTGCGTTTGTGTTCGTGGAGCCTGTAAGGTCTCAATATGATGTTGGAGGAGGTTCATGCGGCCGAGCCGAGTGGAGAAAGCATCAGAAAAGCGCTGCTGCATATTCGCACACCAGCGGCGCACGTCTGCCCAAATGCCTGGCCAATAGAATCGGACCATTACCCAATTGAGTGTTTTATCACACTCCATGTGGCCAGCCATGGGATTAAAGTGCGGCTCCTGGAAAACCATTTCCCGGTGGCGTTTCGGCACCAACAACTGGGTGATTTTCTCTCCTGACTGAGTGTCACGGCTCACTAGGTATAATCTATCCCTAATAACCGAAAAATGAGGAATTACTCACGCTGTTCCCGTTCCTGGGCGCACCAGCTGACCGTCGATGGAAGCCACCTGGTCCCCGGCCGTGCACAAAGAGTCCTCTCGGGACTGCTCCAGGGGAAAATCCTTCGTAGGGTGCCAGTGGGGAGCCGGCGGGGGCTTCACGGGAGGGTGAACCTGCGTAAGTTGCACGGATATTCCCCTTTCCTACGGTCCGTGAACGCACCCCTACGCATTGTGTCAGTAGACTGTTAAAGCCCGGCTAATTTGTGCCCAAAATTACGGGGTGCGCAAGGTGCGTACTTACAGTTGCCTTGACCCTATGATTTTGTCCCTCATACCAAATTTCCACTGGCACCATAGGGTACTTGTGCACATCCCCATGAACACATCTAATTTTTAGCCGTGTCACCTGCCTTAAAGCGCTGGACCAGGATCTGGTGGATCATTGACAGCTCGCAGCCCGAATCCACCGTCACCCGGTACGTACCCCCTTGTAACCTTACCGGTATACAGTATTTCTCACCCCGGCCGTGGGAGGGCACTGAAGGGCCGGCCACTCGGATCACCAGCCTCACCTCCACCTGCCCCCCAGATCACCAGCCTCACCTCCACCTGCGGAGGTCCCTGACGCGCTGAAAGGGGCGCCCATGCCTCCAGCACGCCTGCTCAGGCGTTTGAGGGGCCGTCTGTGCTGGAGATGGTGTACAGGCAGCAGCCGGGACCTGCAGAGAAAGAGCAGAGGGTGAGTCACATGGATCATGCCTCGGGATCTGCTAAAATCTTTCCTTCTGTTGCGCGCTCTGTACGCACGGTGTGGACGCCGGTTGCAACTTGTGGTGTCCTCGGCGAGGGTCAACGCTGCTGCCAGGTCCCTGGGCCGGTGAGACCAGACCCCGTTGCCCTTCCGCACCGAGATCACCTCCACGAACTGCTCCAAATGATCTGGCCCAGTAACCGGCCGTCTCCCTCTCTCGGGTTCAGCCAGCACGTCACCGCCTCCTGGACCCGTTGGCAGAGTACGAACAGGCGGTCCTCCTCCCCCAGGCGCATCGACCAGAACCGGCGGCGATGGTCTATGGCGGTGTATCCCAGCACCGCCCTCCTCAGGTCCAGAAGTGCACATGGGAAGCCGCCGGCAGGCTGAGCACCGCTCTTTGCGCCTACCCCATTAGGGGTGGCAAAAGCTAAGCCCCCACTAGCTTTTGGCCACGCGCATGCCTCCATCATGGCCATGAAAATGTCAAAGAAAGCATGGGAGTCTTCATCCTCCCCAATGCACTGCACGGCGACGGCCGCTGATTTCCACCCGGTCCACCTGCACCTACAGGATTTAGCCCTGCCAAACATTCTCCTACGCTGCCACAGACCAATGTATGATTTATTTTTGTACCTTTTTTGCGGCAAAATGCTGTGTGAATCAATGTTTCCCCCAGAAAATTTGTCAGTTAAGGTAATGGGAGGAAGCGTCGCCCGGAATAGGCGGCAAGAAGGGAAAGGGGGTGGGTGGGTGTTAGGAACAGTGTAACACCGCCTGTCACCATCATGTCTCCACCACATCGCTGCCACCACAGCGCTGCCACCACAGACTGGGGGGGAAATAGATTAAAGACTTGAATACATTTTTATTTAAAAAAATAACCAAATAACAATATCTTATAATAAATAAAAAATATTAGAGAAATAAAAAAGCCTACAATTACTGGTTGTGTTTTCCGCTCCATTTGCATAATGGCGATATACGATATATATCTCGATATTTTTTCCGTAAAGTATAAACAAAACACAAAACAGAGATACTACGTATGTCATTATCATGACTTAGTAAGTCAATATTTTGACTTAGTAATTTGATGCTAGTTTGTCTAAATTGTCAGACGATCGCTTGTCTGATGTCTCCATCATGTCCAGAAGTCTCTTCTTTATCTGGACGTCTTCTTCTACTGCATTTAGCACTTTGTCTCGATTGGAAGTTTTCGTTTTAGTCTGTCGTGCTTGTGGCTGGTTGAGTTTTGCCTACTAAAAAAAAAAAAAAAAACATTTTCATAAGGATTTTTACAAAATTACATTTAATAATCATGAATACATTATTTGGGATAAACCCACTTTAGCAGAGGTGTAAGATAGTGACATGTTATTTACCACATGTCAAATAGCCCTCAACATCGTCAGAAAACAATCTGTGTCAATAAAGCACTTTATGTTACATTTTGGAGGGCGCATTGCAATGCGCGGAGGTGTCGGCCTCTAGATGCCAAAAGACTGGAGAAAGCAAGAGTGAAGGTAGGAGCTGGTTTAATTATAAAATACAACAAAACACTTGACAAAGAGAAAATAAAAAGGTGTGCCACCGCACGGAAAGCTAAATGCTAATCGTTAGTAAGGGTAGAGTTCAAAGTCCAGATAATAGCACGAGCCGAGTGCGTGAAGCTAAGCTAAAACTTAGCCGGGTACATACAAGGTGGAAAAATAACTCACGTAACTTGCGCACTGAGCGAACGAAACAGCCAGGCTGAACTAAGGTAACAGGTCTGCTTAAATACAGAGAACATAATTACAAACCGGTGTGTGAACGGAGCGTGCAGGAGGAGCAAATTAAGTTGTCACGGTGACCATACAAAACAAGGAAGTGCGCTAACAAACGGGATCGGTAGAGACCAAAACATAGTAGGGGAATACAAAAGGACTTAAACAGACTAGATGTGGGATCCGGAAGCCGGATCACAACACTTTAAGCTTTTTTCATTTTGACAGAAAAGAAAAATATTTAATGCAACTGCAGTGTTACTTAACTCAATATTATTTATTACACGAAACTACTCAGAGCATTGTTAATACATTAAAAACAGCTAAACTTTAATATATGCTTGCCATCTTGACTTCTGATTCCAAAGCAAGTATTTTTGTCACTTTGTTGTCACACAATGATAATATTAAAACAAACTGGCAAAATATGATTCCACATTGTTGAAAGTGGTTATCTGAGAACTGTTGTAATCGCAGTGCATTTCATATAAAAATGTTTAAATGCCCCAGATATACAACAAGCTGAGATAGGCGCCAGCGCCCCCCGCAACCCAAAAAGGGAATGAGCGGTAGAAAATGGATGGATGGATGGATATACAACATCTACAGTATCTGCCTTTAACAATATTACTTCTGAGCAATTAAGTTAGCGCGGACTTACCTGAAGTAGAGCTCTTCTCTCTTTCACCACAGAAGATTGTGGATTGCTCCCATTGGAATCCTGCTGCTGTTGTACATCATTCGGCATATCTTTGTCTATAACCAGGCTGTCAAGGGTGAATGGAGAATCCGAATTCCTGTGAGAGCTTTTGTCAATATCTGATGTTTGTATTCCAAATTGAATGGATGTATTTGATGGAGAACCGCCCGAGATCTGCTCGCATAGTTGGAAGTACAGAAAAACAACAACTCTACCGTAACCACTTAATCGACCTGCGTCGACTGCTTATCTGTATTTTACACAAATTGCTTTCAGTTTGGTGCCAATAGTTGTTTTTGTGATGTCCTCTTTTCGATGAGGAAATTCCTCAGATGTCCCTCCAAGTACCTACCGCTCCAAAATAGGGTGAGAATGTCACCATACTTGAACTGGCAAGTTTCCAAGTCAATGCTTTGTTGAGTTTTGTTAACTTTAAACGCCAAAACAATGCTTAAAAGTAGCTCTACTTCTCTGTCAGTCCAATCATATAATAATTTTTTGCCGTGATCCGCCATTTTTTCTGTATGGAACCTCCGGAAATGACATTTTGGATGTTTCTGATTGGCTAAAATGGTCTTAAGTCCTAAGCTACAGCGCCCCCACTATTTTGGCATGTGTATGTAGTTGCTTGGGGACAGATATCGTTTTTTTTAATGCGCACGTGTGGCTGGAGATCTTGTTAAGACGTTAGTTTAGGCGGGGGTTATTTGTTGTTAAGGCGGCCGCCTTAAAGGGGAACATTATCACCAAACCTATGCAAGCGTCAATATATACCTTGATGTTGCAGAAAAAAGACCATGTATTTTTTTAACCGATTTCCGAACTTTAAATGGGTGAATTTTGGCAAATTAAACGCCTTTCTGTTTATCGGTCTTTTAGCGATGACGTCAGAACGTGACGTCACCGAGGTAACACACCCGCCATATTCATTTTCACATTACAAACACTGGGTCTCAGCTCTGTTATTTTCAGTTTTTTCGACTATTTTTTGGAACCTTTGAGACATCATGCCTCGTCGGTGTGTTGTCGGAGGGTGTAACAACACTAACAGGGAGGGAATCAAGTTGCACCACTGCCAAGAAATCTGCCGCCAGACCCCTATTGAATGTAACAGAGTGTCTTCACATTTGACCGGCGATGCTAAGACAGACATGGCACAGGGATGTATGGATAACCTGCAGATGCATTTGCAACGATTAAGTCAACAAAATCACAAAGGTGAGTTTTGTTGATGTTGTTGACTTATGTGCTAATCAGACATATTTGGTCACGGCATGACTGCCAGCTAATTGATGCTAACATGCTACGCTAATAGATGCTAACATGCTATCTACGCTAGCTGTATGTACATTTGAAACTAGATACCCACATTTAATGCGAAACAAACACTTACCAATCGACGGATTTAAGTAGCTCCAGTGTCACAAGATGCGAAAGTCCTCACATTTTACCGGTGATGCTTTAAAAGGCAGCCATGCTATGGGCCACTTCATTAGGTACACCCACGCTATGGCCGAATAGCGTCAATAGCTATTCGCTCAATAGCTTCAATTTCTTCTTCAATTTCGTTTTCGCTATCTGCCTCCATACTCCGAAAATCTGTTTCAATACATGCGTAATCTGTTGAATCGCTTAAACCGCTGAAATCTGAGTCTGAATCCGAGCTAATGTCGCTATATCTTGCTGTGGTAACCGCCATGTTGTTTGAATTGGCAGCCCTGTATGACGTCACAGGGAAATGGATAGTGGTTTCGAAGATAGCGAAAATAAGGCACTTTAAAGCTTTATTTAGGGATATTCCGGGAACGGTAAAATTTTGAAAAAAACTTCAAAAAAATACAACAGGCCACTGGGAACTGATTTTTATTGTTTTTAACCCTTTTGAAATTGTGATAATGTTCCCCTTTAACGACAAAAAGCTACGGGAAACCCTGGTAAATGCTTAAAGGTGAGCTTTGATTACTTTATGACGTCTGTGTCAGGCAGAACAAACTCTTTAACATTTTTGATAGGGAGTGTAGGTATTTAGGTGCTCTTAAGAAATGCTATTGTTAAACTTTCACGGCTATAATGACTTTATATCAGCATTTAGGGACCTCCCCTGTGGTCTACCACTGCTTAGCATGTACCTTAGGAACTATTTGATAAATGAAAATGTGAGGTTTTTTTCCCATTATTTTGGTAAAAAGACTTATTTACCAGCATATAAAATACTCTTGTGACTGTATGTGTACCTTCTATCAGCTTATCACTGCAAAGAAATAACCTATTTCACAAGTATGGCATCCATTTTGTTCTGCACGACCACTTGATACACATCTTGTGAGGCTAGGTACAACAATAATAATAATCATGCAACGCACAAAATTCCTCTTCTTCCTCTTTCTCCATCGTTCTGCTTATGATGGACGTTTTCCAGAATAAGGTGCTGAAAAGACGATCCATTGACGCTATAAGGACTATTTTTGTGCGCGGCGACATCACTCAAAGGCCGTTCTATGACATCATGGCCTTTGAAATAAAAAATGGGACAAAGGTGTGACACTTTTTAGCAAATAATATACATTCCATCCATTTTGTAGACCAGCCTGGAAGCAGAACCATGCAACCAAAGGGCCAACAACATACGACGTGGCGCCCCGCTGGTCCTTTCCCATCCAACGCTAAAATTTAATGTGAGTTAAAAAAAAAGTCTTCCTTAGACCTTTTGTGACAAGTTAATTTTTGCAAAGTAGGAGCACTTTTTATTTCCTGATGTTTATGACTCTTGTATGCATTTAAAGGGTATCAAACCTCAGTCATACTTTGGTAATTGACTTTTGATATTAGCCAGCTAAGCTTTTTTTAAGCTAATTTTGTAGGTGAACACCTCAGTCATATTTCGGTACCTGACTAATAATACCTGTTAGCATGCTAGCTTTTTTAAGCTAACTTTGTTGGTATTAGTCATATTTTTGGTATTTGACTAATGATAGCTGTTAGTTAGCATGCTAACAACATTAATATGCTCGCTCTTTTTTTTTTTCTCTTGTTCTCTTATTTGTATTTGAGTTTATTAAATGTTAGGGTATAATTTTATTAAACAAAACCAATTTTCTTTTAATTGATGTATAGATTTATCCCAGCTGTATATCTATTTTATAGAGGAATGTAGTTAATCATAGAACTTGCATCCAATGTTATTAAAAAGTATGGATTTTGAATCGAGAATCGGTTTGAATCGAGAATTGATTCTGAATTAAGTCGTTACCCCTAAGAATCGAATCGAATCGTGCGGCACCCAAAGTTTCACAGCCCTAGTGCACACCGCAGAGCAATATATTGTGGTACATGACGTATGTTAAAGTTAGCATTTCATCATGTTAACATTAGCATGCCAATTTTTTAAAGCTAATTTAGCATTATATACCTCACTGTCATATACTTTGGTATTTCACTAATGCTAACTGTAAGCATCTATTGTTAGCATAGTTACCTTTTTTTAGCTCATTTTGCTCATATTTGTTGTTACTTGATACTATGGGGCCAGCGTGCTAACTGTTAACATTACAATTTGGCCTGGGCTCTTCAGTATACACACAAAATTTCTGCCGAAAGTGCATTTTATAGTTTTGTTGAAAACAATCTATATATTGTAATATTTTAGAACGAGATAACTGCATCCTTTGATTTGTCAGTGGGTGGGCCTCAGTGGAAAGGTTTGGGCGCATCTGATTTTTAGAAGTGCATTGTTAAAAAAAACTAAAAACTAAAAAAAAACTAGCAGCTTAGTCCCCAAAATGTTTCAGTAAAAGTAACAATGACACAATTTTTGTCATGCACTGTAAAAAAAAAAAAAAAGAACGGTACAGTTTTTAATTTACAGTAATGTAGTGTAAAAAAAATTATAGTAGATTTTTTTGTGAAAATTCGGCAGCTCAGTCAACAAAATTTTACCGTCAAAATAAAAGGGGTGCCGTTTTTCATTTTACATTAATGTAATGTAAATCAAATTACTGTAAATTTGTCAAAAAAAAACAAAACACCTCCATCCATCCATCCATTTTCTACCGCTTATTCCCTTTCGGGGTCGCGGGGGGCGCTGGCGCCTATCTCAACTACAATCGGCCTCTGTCCTTAAAAATACAGTACAGTGGCGACCGTAGTGACGAGGAAGAGGGAAAGATTATTAATGGTTCACCTCATGATGTGGAAACGTTGTACAAACATTTTTGTACCAGGAAATATTGAACATAGACAATCATTAATCAAACTTTTTTAACTTACTGTGACAACACTTTCCATTAATTACTACATTTTTATTTTACCTGTACTTCTTGTTGTACTTGTATTTATGTTCTCAGTTTAAGGTTTAATTGACAGTTTGATTGGATTAATTTACCAACTTTTGGGTTTTTTTGTAAACAAAAATGAACGAATCTAAAAGTCACTTGAATCATATTAAATGCTCATTAACAGTTGTTGAAGACATTCCTATTCAACTCGCGGCCAGAGGGCCAAACCTGGTGCGGGAATGACACCTTACCAGCCCTCATAGGCTCAGTTCAAAACTTGGGAGACAAGCATTTTTGCAGCAATTCCTTAAAAATAGGAGTGTTCCTGTTGTACAATAAAATAAGTTAGACCACTGACGAAAACATCTTGGCAGAATGTTTTTTTTTATATTTTAACCTTGCTAACAAACACACAACACTGGACCCAAACTTGTGATTTACTTAAATGAGGTGTTTTTTCAAGACACCCCTTTAAGTCTTCTCCTTTTGGTACTTACACATTTTGATTCATGGAACTAAGGTGTAATTCAGGGGTGTCCAAAGTTTTTATTTGGGGGTCCCATTAGGCTAAAATAAATTAGGCTAACTACATGTAAAGTAACTATATATATATATATATATATATATATATATATATATATATATATATATATATATATATATATATATATATATATATATACATATATATATATATAGCAGCCCGTGGAGATGCACACACTTTGAATGAAAGTCGTCAAGTGTTGTAGCCTGACACTTTTAGCTTCTTACAATATATGAACGCTGACATTGCAGTTGGGTGTATCTAACGGGACTTTATCACACACTTTGACAACATTCATACATTTGGCGACAGGGGGGAAGGAGCGACCGGGCGGCGTGTGTGACAATGCGGCGGCTCACGGCGCAGCTCTTCGCCGGGCTGCTGGCAGCGGTGCTTGTGCGGTGTCGGGCGGGCGGACGGCGGCGGCGGCGGCGGCGGCGGCCCCAGTGTGGCTGAGAGGGTTATTTGGGCTGTCAACGCCGGAGGGGAGTTGCATGTGGACGTGCACGGCATTCACTTCAAAAAGGACCCCTTGGAAGGAAAAGTCGGTAAAGCATCGGATTATGGGATGCGCCTGCCGATCCTCTGCTCCAGCCCTGAGGATCAAGTTCTCTACCAGAACGAGCGCTACAATGAAGACACTTTTGGATATGACATCCCCATTTGTGACAAAAGAGACTATATTCTAGTAATGGAGTATGCAGAGGTTTACTTTGCCCAATCACAGCAAAAGGTCTTTAACGTCCGACTAAATGGCCATGTGGTTGTGAAGGACCTCGATATTTTTGAGCTAGTGGGTCACAGTACCGCACATGACGAAATAATGCCCTTCTCCATTAGACGGGGCAAGCTGAGTGTACAAGGAGAGGTGTCAACTTTCAAGGGCAAGCTCACAGTTGAGTTTGTGCAGGGATATTATGATAACCCCAAGGTCTGCGCTCTCTATGTGATGAAAGGAACACCAGAAGACGTACCAAAACTGCAGCCTCACCCTGGCTTGGAGAAGCATGAGGAAGAGGAGGAAGATGGCGAGGTAGGAGACGACGTCGGGAAGAAGAAGCTCCCACCAGATTCCAAGGCCATGGTCCAGTCGGGCCACCGAACACCAAACCCAGATGCGGCCGACAACAGCAGCCTTATGTTCCCCATCCTGGAGGCCTTTGGCGTCTTCATCCCCATATTGTTCTGCCTCTGTCGGCTGTGAGCCACCAGGACAGACATGAAGACTGGGTGACAGGTGAGGTGAGGTGAGGTGAGGTGAGGTGAGGTGAGGTGAGGTGAGGTGAGGTGAGGTGAGGTGAGGTGGGTGGGTGGAGGAGGTCAGAGCGTACACACCACAAGGAGGGAAATGCCCACCACGCAGCACAATATGAAGACGAGAAACGCATGAGCAGCCAAGAACTGTGGTCACATGGTGTGGCCAAAAACAGCAAACATTGGTCATCCAATTTTTCTTTCACACTCCTCATCATCATCATCCTCAAGCCTGACGAGGGCACAGCAACAGGATCCATCCAAATAAACCACAAAATCAATCATGTGGTTACAGCCACCATCTTTTTCAGTCTTTGGCTTCAAGTCATGTCAGTCATGTCAGTCCCGTGTCCGCCTGCCACACCGCTACAGTAATTACATGATCAAAGTACAGTGGTACCTCCATTTTTATTCATTCAATCCCAAAGTCTAATTTTCTCATGGAAAATGTAAATCTAATTAAGCCGTTCCAGACACCCAATAATATTAACACAAAGTACATGTTATAGTCAATACTTAAAGTAGAAATAATGCAAAATACATACACACTTTATAGTATGAGTTATTATAGAAAAAGTAATGTCAACTACACGTACATATTAGGCAAAATACATTTGTGGAGAGACGGAGCCGACGGGGGGGCGGGACATGCTTTGGCCCTGCTCAAGGTGGCGGCCAGGAGGCGGAGAATGCAGCGGAACAAAGAGGCGGGGGCGTGCTGGAAGCGACGCTGCCGCAACCAAATTCAGGTGCATAGATCGCGCACCGGCACACAATTAACATTTCTCCTGACGCTGTATAAAAGGGGAGAAGGAGAAACGATCAAGGCAGAAGGAGTAGGAGAACCAGCAGAAAGACCTGAAGAGCGAAAACCACAGAGAGCCACAGAGCGACCGAGAACAGCACAAGAAAGACGCGGCTGACTGAAAAGGAGACCGGCGCGAGCAGTGGAGGAGGAGCTGAAAGAGCGACCGACCGACACAGCAAGCAGCCTTTGTTGAAAAATAAAGAGTCAAACCTGTGCGAAGCGATGTCGTTCCGGTAAGGTCCACGCAACCCACATGATGACAACAGGAAGCCGTTCACAGTGGCACTCGACGTGGAAGGACCATCAGAGGCAAAGGAGGACGATTTGCTCCGGGCGCTCGTCGCAGCGCTCACAAAGCTTGCGGAAAGCAGCCAAAAAAATTGACAGCTCATGCAGGCGCTGGCGGACAAGATGGGGGTAGGCGGCGAGTGCCTCCCCAAAGAACGAGTCAAGGAGGACGCCAGTGAAGTCTTGGCTGAAGCGTCCCACCTGGAAGGTTGGGGAGGCTGCAGTGGCGTCTGGACCAGCAGGGCGAGCTGTCGGCCAAAGAGAGGGAGGAAGAGCACACCTTGGTAGAGGAGAGGATTAGAAGAGCTGAAGAGAAATGAGTCGCGGAAGTAATAGAGGAAAAGGAAGAAGAGGACGAAGACGAAGTCAAAGAGGACAAAGAAATAGTCAAAGAGGACGAAGAAGAAGTAAAAGAGGACGAAGAAGAAGTCAAAGAGGACGAAGAAGAAGTCACAGAGGACAAAGAAGAGGATGAATTAGAGGATGAAGAAAAAGAAGAAAAAGATTAATCAAATGATGAAGAAGGAAATGAATCGGATGAAGAAGATTAATCAAATTATGAAGAAGAAGATGAATCGGATGAAGAAGAAGATGAATCAAATTATGAAGAAGAAGATAAATCAGATGATGAAGAGGATGATGATGACGAAGAAGATGAATCAAATGATGAAGAAGATGAATCGAATGATAAAAAAGAAGAGGATGAAGATGATGATGATGATGAAGAGGAGCATGATGAGGATGAACCGGAGCATGATGATGATGAGGAGGATGAAGAGGACAAGGTCAAAGAAGACAAAGAAAAGGTCAAAAAGGACGAAGAAGAGGCGATTTTTTTTTCCCGCTCCTTCAAAAAAGGGGAGGGGGGAGTATGTTCAGCTAGATTGAAGCCTGGCTTGAGTTTGGCGATGGAGGACTGTGGAGAGACAGAGCCGACGGGCCGACGGCGCGGCGGGACATGCTTTTGCCTTGCTCAAAATGGCGGCCAGGAGGCGGAGAATGCAGCGGAACAAAGAGGCGTGGCGTGCCGGAAGCGACGCCGCCGCGATAAAGTTCAAGGGCGTAGATCACGCACCGGCACACAATTAACATTTCTCCTGACGCTGTATAAAAGGGGAGAAGGAGGAACGATCAAGGCAGAAAGAGTAGGAGAACCAACAGAAAACAGGAAAAGAGCGAAAACCACGAGAGCCACAGAGCGACCGAGAACAGCACAAGAAAGACGCAGCCGACTGAAAAGGAGATCGGCGCGAGCAGCAGAGGAGGACCTGAAAGAGCGACCGACCGACACTGCAAGCAGCCTTTGTTGAAAAATAAAGTGTCAAACCTGTGCGAAGCGATGTCATTCCGGTATGGTCCATGCAACCCACACGATGACGGCAGGAAACCGTTCACAACATTTTATAGTGAATATTAAGTTGTAATAATATCATGTTAGACCCTCTTGACATCCATTGCTTTCGGTCCCATGGGGGGGTTGCCCACATATGCGGTCCTATCCAAGGTTTCTCATAGTCATCATTGATATTGTCACTGTCACCGACTTCCCATTGGGGTGAATTTTCTTTGCCCTTATGTGGGCTCTACCAAGGATGTCGTTGTGGTTTGTGCAGCCCTTTGAGACACAGGTGATTTAGGGCTATATAAATAAACATTGATTGATTGATGGATTGATTAATATTTATATGTATATATCCGTGTATATATTGGTATAAATATGTATATGTGTGTGTGTGTGTGTGTGTGTGTGTGTGTGTGTGTGTGTGTGTGCGTTTGTCAAAGTGACATATGGGGACATTTTTATGAAATTTCACCTTACATATGAGGACCTGTTGAAATATGGGGACATTTTCCATGTCCCCATATTTCCCGCAATGCTATCGTGTTCTAGACCCTCCCAGCATGTTCCCAGACCAAAAATCTCTAAAGTCTTCATTTGTCAAATTTTCAGAAAAAGTGTGTGAAAGTGTGTTTAATTTTTTTGGTCACCTTCGATTTTGCCCCTAGTGGCCATCTTTGCTATTATGACACACACACACACACACTTGTCCTCATATGTCATATGTCCTCATATGTCATGTGGGTCAGAAACTCACACACTCCAACATTTGAAAAACATCTAATCATTACAGCAATAAACATACTTTTGAATTCTAAATCAAATAACACATTTTCAACTGATCTGATGATCTCAACCTTTTTTATGTTAGTTTTATCTATTCATTTGGTTTATCTGGAGAGGATTTGTGCTGGACAATCAATAATAAAGGGATTATGGTGATGATTTAATCGGTTTGATTCAGTATTTTACTGTATTGGGCTTTTTTCTATTCTGTTGTCTAAAATACAATGCCGCACAATAATTACTTTAAATGTGCCTGAAAAAAAACCTTCAACCTTGATTGAGACAAAGGCGATAATTCAAATGCAATTCAAACTACATCCACTATTTAATATTTTCAAATGGTTACAATAGCACATGATTTTGGTATTTTTATCTTTGGGACAAATTTTTGATTCAATTGGGGATTGTTTTTGGAGGTATTCACTTCACATTGTGTTCAAGATGCTTACTTCCGCCCACTCTGAAGAGTCTCGGCGTCTGATTGGTCCAATTTTCAGTTAGGCGCTGCCTGATTGGCCAGTGGATGATGTCTGCTCCTAACAGAGGGCTAAATCACTAGTTAACTATTTTCATCTTGGAAGTTATACAGCTCACGTATCACACTTAATATTGAATATATATAAAAAGGGTTTTCCAAAAGGACCATTTATAATCGAAATACAAAACTTCACACACGATTTTGAGCACAACAGAGCGCTCAGTGAACAGCACTTCCGGGACATGCAGCACCAGAGGGGGACATCTATCTTGGCCACAAACCATCTTTTACAGTCTTCGGCAGCATGGTTGAATCAGGTGAGCATAAAATGGAGTTTAAAGTAATTAAATAGACCAATGTTTTTTAACATAGGAAAACAGTTCATTATAAAGAACAGTAAAATGTTTTTTGTTATTAATTGCAACCAGATTTGATTTTATGAGGTTGAATAAAGCATTTCAGTTCTGGGCCAAGGCCAAAAGGCATTTAATTTTTTTTTTTTAAAGTTGCATGGAAGATTATAAGTAGCAGTGATTGTCACACACACACTAGGTGTGGTGAAATTATTCTCTGCATTTGACCCATCACCCTTGATCACTATGCAAGTAAACCTTGTCTTAATTTTAAACAAGACAGACTAGAGTTCTTCAAATTGTTTATACTTTTTCTCAAATACAAATATTTCAAGCTGATAAGCACTGTGGAGTTGGCATGTTACTGATATTGTTACATTAGTTCTTTGTTTGAGAAGCTTCATGTCTGCATTGAGCCTAAATTTAACAGTTTTTGAAGGGTTTAGTTCTTTGTTTTATTTCTGTGTCACTGACTTTTTTCATTTTTATGTGTGGATTTGTTAGGCGCATCAACACATGATATAGACATCGTGCCCAAAAGAAGAGCGAGAAGTAATCCTGAGGCTAAAGCCACCGAGTTTATGTGATCTGGATGTGACAAGTCTTGTTTTAAGGCCCAGTGGATCAATGATTGGAAAGGTATGTCTTGTTATGTATCATATCAATGGTAACTGTATCAACATCTCATTTGGATCATTTCCTTACTGTCTAATAGAGGTTGTATTATATGGCTTTAATTAGAAGTGTTTGGAATAACAGCGTTCCACGTCCCAAGATCCTGCCAGTAGCATATGCTTGTCTCAAAGATTAAGCCATGCAAGTGCAAGTGCAAACGAGTTTGACAGTGAAAACTCTCTTCTGTAGCCGAGGATCGGACCGCCAAGTGCCCTGCCTTCGGCTGCCGCCCAGCTCACAATGCACCCGACCTCTATGGCCCCTCGGACTTTTGTTCACGAGTGGGGGAAGAGTGGATCGTGAGATCGACAGGCGGATCGATGCGGCGTCTTCAGTAATGCGGACGTTGTATCGATCCGTTGTGGTGAAGAAGGAGCTGAGCCGGAAGGCAAAGCTCTCAATTTACCGGTCGATCTACGTTCCCATCCTCACCTATGGTCATGAGCTTTGGGTCATGACCGAAAGGATAAGATCACGGGTACAAGCAGCCGGAATGAGTTTCCTCCGCCGTGTAGGGGTGCTCTCCCTTAGAGATAGGGTGAGAAGCTCTGCCATCCGGGAGGAACTCAAAGTAAAGCCGCTGCTCCTCCACATGGAGAGGAGCCAGATGAGGTGGTTCGGGCATCTGGTCAGGATGCCACCCGAACGCCTCCCTAGGGAGGTGTTTAGGGCACGTCCAACCGGTAGGAGGCCACGGGGAAGACCCAGGACACGTTGGGAAGACTATGTCTCCCGGCTGGCCTGGGAACGCCTCGGGATCCCCCGGGAAGAGCTAGACGAAGTGGCTGGGGAGAGGGAAGTCTGGGCTTCCCTGCTTAGGCTGCTGCCACCGCGACCCCACCTCGGAAAAGCGGAAGATGATGGATGGATGGATGGATGGTATAACAGCGGTATATGAAAACAATGTTACTAATGCTGTTACTTTTACCGGTAACGAGTAATCTAATAACTTTTATGTACGCTACAACGCTGTTACGATGCGTTTGATGTAATGTGGCATGCTACTTTTGATGTGATTGTATGTCAACAAGACAGCGTTAGAAGCACAAAAGGTTTAGTGCAGGTAATATCTTATTACTAATGAAAGCAACCCCCGGAAGTAATTACGAACACGATATCAAATAGAAAGAGGCCTCATCCACACGCAAACAAAAACATTCAACAGAACTATCTTAACTGCCACTGCTAAGCTAAAAAATACAGCTGAACTATTCTGCTATGTCTGGGCGCTGACGTCCCACTTGGCAAAAGGCACAGCTTTTTAAAGGCACACACACACTCTGCTCTCGTGAAATGTCTCTCAACTGTATATGCTAGATATTTAAAACTTTTCTTTTTCAAGTAACACATTAATTACAAACCCCGTTTCCATATGAGTTGGGAAATTGTGTTGGATGTAAATCCAAACGGAATAATTTTTTTTACAAATAATAATTAACTTAGAATTTCATGGCTGTAACACGTGCCAAAGTAGTTGGGAAAGGGCATGTTCACCACTGTGTTACATCACCTTTTCTTTCAACAACACTCAATAACCGTTTGGGAACTGAGGAAACTAATTGTTGAAGCTTGGAAGGTGGAATTCTTTCCCATTCTTGTTTTATGTAGAGCTTCAGTCCTTCAACAGTCCGTGGTCTCCTCTGTCGTATTTTACGCTTCATAATGCACCACACATTTTTGATAGGACTGCAGGCCGGTCAGGAAAGTACCTGCACTCTTTTTTTAATGAAGCTGAACACGTGCTGAATGTGGCTTGGCATTGTCTTGCTGAAATAAGCAGGGGCGTACATGAAAAAGTTGGCGCTTAAGTGGCAGCAAATGTTGTTCCAAACAGATGGGTAACTTACAGATGTGTAAGTTACCCATGCCTTGGGCACTAATGCACCCCCATACCATCACACATGCTGGCTTTTCAACTTTGCGTCGATAACAGTCTGGATGGTTGGCTTCCCCTTTGGTCCGGATGAAACGGTGTCGAATATTTCCAAAAACAATTTGAAATTTGGGCTCGTTAGACCACAGAACACCTTTCCACTTTGCATCAGTCCATCTTAGATGATCTCGGGCCCAGAGAAGCCGGCGGCGTTTCTGGATGTTGATAATTGGCTTTCGCTTTGCATAATAGAGCTTTAACTTGCACTTACAGATATAGCAACAAACTGTATTTAGTGACAGTGGTTTTCTGAAGTGGGCTTCACGGTGGAAGAGGGGTTAGTGCGTCTGCCTCACAATACGAAGGTCCTGCAGTCCTGGGTTCAAATCCAGCCTCGGGATCTTCCTGTGTGGAGTTTGCATGTTCTCCCCGTGAATGCGTGGGTTCCCTCCGGGTACTCCGGCTTCCTCCCACTTCCAAACACATGCACCTGGGGATAGGTTGATTGGCAACACTAAAAATTGGCCCTAGTGTGTGAATGTGAGTGTAAATGTTGTCTATCTGTGTTGGCCCTGCGATGAGGTGGCGACTTGTCCAGGGTGTACCCCGCCTTCCGCCCGATTGTAGCTGAGATAGGCACCAGCGCCCCCCCGCGACCCCAAAAAGGGAATAAGCGGTAGGAAATGGATGGATGGATGGGTTTTCTGAAGTGTTCCTGAACTCATGTGGTGATATCCTTTAGAGATTGATGTCGGTTTTTGATACAGTGCCGTCTGAGGGATCGAAGGTCACGGTTATTCAATGTTAGTTTCCAGACATGCCGCTTACGTGGAGTGATTTCTCCAGATTCTCTGAACCTTTTGATGATATCATGGAGCGTAGATATTGAAATCCCTAAATTTCTTGCAATTGCACTTTGAGAAACGTTGTTCTTAAACTGTTTGACTATTTGCTCACGCAGTTGTGGACAAGGGGGTGTACCTCGCCCCATCCTTTCCTGTGAAAGACTGAGCATTTTTTGGGAAGCTGTTTTTATACCCAATCATGGCACCCACCTGTTCCAAATTAGCCTTCACACCTGTGGGATGTCCCAAATAAGTGTTTGATGAGCATTTCTTAACTTTATCAGTATTTATTGCCACCTTTCCCAACTTCTTTGTCGCGTGTTGCTGGCATCAAATTCTAGAGTTATTGATTATTTGCACCAAAAAAACGTTTATAAGTTTGAACATCAAATATGTTGTCTTTGTAGCATATTCAACTGAATATGGCTTGAAAATGATTTGCAAATCATTGTATTCTGTTTATATTTACATCTAACACAATTTCCCAACTCATATGGAAACGGGGTTTGTACTTAATTTAATAATTAATTACATTTATGAAAGAGTAATTCTGTTTGTAATTGAATTTTTTGTCAAGTAACGACTATTATTATTCCTTTTTAAAACAGATATTCCAAACATTGTTAATTGATAAACTGTTTTATCAAGATATGGTGTATTTGCTCTTGCATCAATTTAAAAAGGTTCTTTTGTGGTCGAGTACCGAGGGAAGTTCATCTCAAGACATGAGCGGGACAAGAGACAGAAACCCTCTATAAATATCTTTACTATTTATCTGGCATTATATGCTCATAATGTTAACAACAAAAAGTGCTGATAATGTTATAATTAATAAGTTCTAACATTATTTTTATGTGTTTTGTTGCAGACACCAACTGTTGATGTTCTATCTCAACATTCTCCAGATTCATGTGAGCGATAAACCGACTTCATCCCTCCAACAGGTTATTACTTGACTATTTTACTATCCATCCATCCATCCATTTTCTACTACCTGTCCCTTTTTTGGGGTGGCGGGGTGTGTTTGAGCCTATCTGAGCTGCATTCGGGCGGAAGGCGGAGTACACCCTGGACAAGTCGCCACCTCATTACACGGCCAACACAAATAGACAACATTTACACTCACATTCACACACTAGGGCCAATTTAGTGTTGCCAATCAACCTATCCCCAGGTGCATGTCTTTGGAGGTAAGATGAAGCCGGAGTACCCGGAGGGAACCCACGCAGTCACGGGGAGAACATGCAAACTCCACACAGAAAGATCACGAGCCCAGGATTTAACTCAGGACTACTCAGGACCTTCGATTTGTGACACACATGCACTAACCCCTGTACCACCGTGCTGCCCTATATCTGCTAAAAACTTGACACAACCTATACTTCAAAAGACATTTAATCCTTTTAACCTCTCACAGATCAGTTTATATGACAACATTTTTTAAGGGTACATCCATGTTAGTCAGTGTGGAAATAACAACTCATGTTTATCAAAACACGAGATGTTACAGCTCAGCAACATGAATTCTGTATGTGATCACTTGTCATGTACTCATATTGTTTGAACTAAAAAAGACTTCAGTGTGTTTCATATAAGGTCCTCATATTTTCTGAACCACATTAGTGTGTGTTACAATGTTTAATTCAAAGCTTTAAAATGAGTGTTTCAATCCAGGTCCTCATATTTTCTGAACCACATTTTAGTGAATGTTACATTCTTAAATAATAGTCTAAGAGCTAAAACGCTATAATAATCTTTACTGTTTATGTAGAATTATATGCTCAGAATATTATCAACCAAAAGTGGTTGTTAATGTTATAATTAATTAGTTCTGACATTATATTTTTGTGTTTTGTTGCAGACACCAACTGTTGGGGTTCTATCTCAACATTCTCCAGATTCAGATGTGAGCGATAAACCGACTTCATCCCTCCAACAGGTTATTACAAGTCTATTTTTACTATATCTGCTCTAAATGTGACCCAACCTATATTTTGAAAGACAATTATTAATTTTAATCTCTCACAGATCAGTTTATTTGACAACATTTTCGTAAGGGTACATCCATGTTAGTCAGTAAGGAGTTTGGAACTCATGTTTAGCAAAACAGGAGATGTTACAAGTCAACAACATACATTCTACATGTGACCACTCGTCATGTCCTTATATTGTTTGAACCAAGAAAGACTTAGGTGTGTTTCATATAAGGTCCTTATATTTTCTAAACCAGATTAGTGTGTGTTACAATGTTAATGTCCAAGCTTTAAAATGAGTGTCTCAATTTAGGTCCTCATATTTTCTGAACCAGATTTTAGTGTGTTTTATATTCTTAATTAATTGTCTAAGAGCTGAAACTCTGTAATAATCTTTACTATTTATCTGGCATTGTATGCTCAGAGTTTTATCAACAAAAAGTGCTGATAATGTTATAATTAATTAGTTTTGACATTATATTTTTGTGTTTTGTTGCAGAAACCAACTGTTGAGGTTCCATCTCAACATTCTCCAGATTCAGATGTGAGCCATTAACTGACTTCATCCCTCCAACAGGTTATTACATGTCTATTTTTACTATATCTGCTCTAAATTTGACCCAACCTATATTTTGAAAGACATTTATTTATTTTAATCTCTCACAGATCAGTTTATATGACAACTTTTTCGCAAGGGTACATCCATGTTAGTCAGTAGGAAGTTTAGAACTCATGTTTAGCAAAACAGGAGATGTTACAAGTCAACAACATAAATTCTACATGTGAGCACTCGTCATGTCCTTATATTGTTTGAAGCAAGAAAGACTTAGGTGTGTTTCATATAAGGTCCTCATATTTTCTGAACCAGAAAATGTGTGTTACAATGTTAATGTCAAAGCTTTAAAATGAGTGTCTCAATTCAGGTCCTCATATTTTCTGAACCAGATTTTTGTGTGTGTTACATTCTTAATGAATTGTCTAAGAGCTGAAACTCTGTAATAATTTTTACCCTTTATCTGGCATTGTATGCTCAGATTTTTATCAACAAAAAGTGGTGAGAATGTTATAATTAATTAGTTATGACATTATATTTTTGTGTTTTGTTGCAGAAACCAACTGTTGAGGTTCTATCTCAACATTCTCTAGATTCAGATGACAGCCATAAACCGACTTCATCCCTCCAACAGGTTATTACATGTCTATTTTTACTATATCTGCTCTAAATTTGACCCAACCTATATTTTGAAAGACATTTATTAATTTTAATCTCTCACAGATCAGTTTATATGACATCATTTTCGTAAGGGTACATCCATTTTAGTCAGTAGGGAGTTTGGAACTCATGTTTAGCAAAACAGGAGATGTTTACAGCCGGTTTCTGCAGCGCTGTTTTCATTGATCAAAGTATTTTTTCGGTGGTCGTGTTTTTGGTACATAACTTGTAAATAGTGCGCAAATAATAGGCTATATATATATATATATATATATATATATATATATAAATACATTCAAACCCCGTTTCCATATGAGTTGGGAAATTGTGTTAGATGTACATATAAACGGGATACAATGATTTGCAAAGAATTTTCAACCCCAATTCTGTTGAATATGCTACAAAGACAACATATTTAATGTTAAAACTGCTAAACATTTTTTTTGCAAAGAATTTAGGGATTTTACCATCTAGGGTCCGTAAAATTATCAAAAGGTTCAGAGAATCTGGAGAAATCACTGGACGTAAGCGATGTACTGCATTAAAAACCGACATCAGTGTGTAAAAGATATCACCACATGGGCTCAGAAATACTTCAGAAAACCACTGTCAGTTACTACAGTTGGTCGCTACATCTGTAAATGCAAGTTAAAACTCTACTATGCAAAGCAAATGCCATTTATCAACAACACAGAGGAACGTCGCGGGCTTCGCTGGGCCCGAGCTCATCTAAGATGGACTGATGCAAAGTGGAAAAGTGTTCTGTGGTCTGACGAGTCCACATTTCAAATTATATATGGAAATTGTGGACGTGGTGTTCTCCGGAACAAAGAGGAAAATAACCATCCGGATTGTTATAGGCGCAAAGTTCAAAAGCCAGCATGTGTGATGGTATGGGGGTGTATTAGTGCCCAAATCATGGGTAACTTACACATCTGAGAAGGCACCATTAATGCTGAATGGTCCATACAGGTTTTGGAGCAACATATGTTGTCATCCAAGCAACATTATCATGGACGCCCCTGCTTATTTCAGCAAAACAATGCCAAGCCACGTGTTACAACAGCGTGTCTTCGTAGTAAAAGAGTGCGGGTACTTTCCTGGTCCGCCTGCAGTCCAGACATGTCTCCAATCGAAAATGTGTAGCGCATTATGAAGCGTAAAATACGACAACTTAAGCTCTACATCAAGCAAGAATGGTAAAGAATTCTACTTTCAAAGCTTCAACAATTAGTTTCCTCAGTTCCCAAACGTTTATTGAGTGTTGTTAAAAGAAAATGTGATGTAACACAGTGGTGAACATGCCCTTTCCCAACTACTTTGGCACGTGTTGCAGCCATGAAATTCTAAGTTAATTATTATTTGCAAAAAAAAAAAAGTTTGAGTTTTAACATCAAATATGTTGTCTTTGTAATGCTTTCAATTGAATATGGGTTGAAAAGGATTTGCAAATCATTGTATTCAGTTTATATTTACATCTAACACAATTTTCCCAACTTTTTTGTATATATATTAGGGCTGGGCAACGATTAAAATTTTTAATCGAAGTTAATCGCACTATTTCTCCTATTAATCGCGATTAACTGCATTGTATACGCAAAGCCCAATAATGAATTCAAAAGTAGTGTGTAGTGCACCTTTATTGGAATATTCTCCCACATGAACAAAAGCGCCAAAACATTTGTTGTGCAAACACAATTTAAATCAGTCCTTGTTAAACAGTAGCAGTTAAATAGCATATTTTATGAAAATCAACTCCAAAAATGTAAATACAAACATTTAAGCTTATTGCCACTGCCAGGGTATTTAAGTTATCCTGGTTGTTATGGAAAACAAATATAATCTACATACAAATCTCTGAGCCACAATCATAACATCTGAACAGGCAATTTCTGAGGTAACAGCAGAAACATTTTTTTTTGATCAGGAATCTTATGTTTAAAAAACTTATATTATAGGTAGTGGGCTGTTTTAGGGAATTTTTGATCAAATTATCCTTAGTAGCAATATTAATAATGTTGTGTTTATTCTGCGTAGTGCACTTAAAATAATTATGACCATATCTGTTTGCTTGGTGCTTTGATAAACTGAACGCATATACATGGTACTATATTGTAATGTTATGAGCCAGGGGAAAAAAGAACTACCCTACCCAGCATGCAACAGGAGTGACGAGCATGCGCGGTAGCCCGGGATAGGTTGTGTCGCCATGACGGCATCTTGTATGTTGTGATATGCACGCTCTGAAAGCAAACGTTAAGAACTCCGCCAACACTCCTGGTCTGCATTATTGATAAATGGACAGACAACACATATACTCCGCTGCTTCACAAAGCACAATATGTTAAATGTTTACTTTTACAGTTTTCTAATTCTTCCTTTCAGATTGACAGCAGGACAAATCGCTGGAAGTGGGTATGTCTCAAGCTTCTTCCACTTGGTCCACTCCAAAGCGGGGTAAATAAATAATCCACATCATTTACTAGAATATTATATTACGTTTTGCACCTTTTCACTGTGTTATAGTCATTATTCCTTCAGTAAGAAATTGTATTTTGTCTCCTTTATGACAGCTGCAAAGGGGAAGAAGTGGAAGCAGTTGAATGACACATGTTGCATTTTGTAACTGGCAACAAAGTACCAGGTAAAAAAGATTGTGAAGCCTCCCTCCATAAAGAACTAGTAACTCTACAGGACAGAGATTGGCTTGACATCAAGTACTACATCCATAACAGAATTATATTTAAAAAAGGAAAAAAAAATGTTTTCCCACATCTTCTGTGGTAGTTTGAGTATGTTACCAGCAATTAAAAAAGCAAAATAAACAGCAAGCGTTTTGTATTTATTCCAGATAATTCTTAGCGGCAAAATCCACAAAAACAATTCAGTTACACTTAATCGACAATTACATTTTTACCCATGTTTCTTTTAAACTATTCTTGGTTTTAGATTACAGTAGCATGGGATTGGGATTTTTTTTTTAAATGACAACACATCAACTAAACCAACTCAGGTGGTTTTGTTAAGTCTCTGATGTCATTAGCCTCATATGTCACATGAACCTGAAATCTTAAACACTCTGTGACGTCATGGTTGTCATATTTCACAAACTTGAAATCTTAAACACTCTGTGATGTCATGGTCATCATATGTCACATAAACTTGAAATCTTAAACACTCTGTGACGTCATGGTCATCATATGTCACATGAACCTGAAATCTTAAACACTCGGTGACGTCATGGTCATCATATGTCACATAAACTTGAAATCTTAAACACTCTGGTCTTCATTTGTCACCTAAACCTGACAAGTCCTCATATGTACCATAAAAATCAGGTTCAGAAAAAAACAAAAGAGTTGCAAAAATCTCAATAGACCACTGTGTTTCTAAAATTCTGGTTCACTAACCGTCTGATTCCCAGGCCTGTAGGACCATTGGAAAGGCATGTCCCCATATGTCACGTTTTTGTCATAAGTCCTCATATGTCACCCAAACACGTATGTGTGTGTGTGTGTGTGTGTGTGTGTGTGTGTGTGTGTGTGTGTGTGTGTGCGTGCGTGCGTGTGTGTGTGTGTGTGTGTATAAATATATGTGTGTATTTATGTTTTTCTGTGTATATGTACTGTATATATATAAATATACATAAATGTATATTTATATATATACACATATATGTGTTAAGATCCGCTACTCGGATCTTACATTATTTGGTTTTGAGTAGTTTGTGTTTATCTTGTTGGTTCATGGACGCTTCCAATTCTTAGTTAGTGCACTTCCTTGTTTGTTTCTATCACCACGGCGACTTGATTTATCCACCTGCACTGGCCGTTTTACGCACACCGGTTTTTGATTATTGTTTTTGTATTCAAAGCTGCCTCCTCCCTTTGTTCGGTCTGGGTTCGTCACTTGCTCTATGCAACACGCACGTTTGGTTAAGTTTGTCCTGTTCTGGCTTGCTAAGTTCCTCCTTAGCTTCTGTGCGCTCGACACGCGCTTCTGTGTAATTTTTATTGAGTGCTAGTGTTTAGCTTAGCTCCCCGTGCGTTGCATGCGCTTTATTTTGCATTTGTATCAGTGTTCTTATATCATTTTATTCATTAAATCAAGTCTTACCTGCTACTCAAGCCTGTCTGGTCCTCGTGCATCCCGGGGGTGACACAACACGCGCACAAGATGCGCCCCAAACGTGTCAATATGTACTTATACATATATATGTATATATATATATATATATATATATATATATATATATATATGTATACATATATATATGTATATATGTATAAACCCCGTTTCCATATGAATTGGGAAATTGTGTTAGATGTAAATATAAACGGAATACAATGATTTGCAAATCATTTTTAACCCATATTTAGTTGAATATGCTACAAAGACAACATATTGATGTTCAAACTGACAAACGTTTATTTTTTTGCAAATGATCATTAACTTTAGAATTTGATGCCAGCAACATGTGACAAAGAAATTCCCAAAGGTGGCAATACATACTGAGAAAGTTGAGGAATGCTCATCAAACACTCATATGGAAGGCTAATTGGGAACAGTTGGGTGCCATGATTGGGTATAAAAGCAGCTTCCATGAAATGTTAAGTAATTCACAAACAAGGAAGGTGTGAGTGTCAACCACTTTGTAAGCACATTGTCCAACAGTTTTAGAACAACATTTCTCAATGAGCTATTGCAAGGAATTTAGAGATTTTACCATCTACGGTCCATAAAATCATCAAAAAGTTCAGAGAATCGTAAGCGAGGATAATACGGACTTTTGATCTCTCAGGCGGTACTGCATCAAAAACCGACATCAGTGTGTAAGGGATATCACCACCTGGGCTCAGGAACACTTCATAAAACCACTATCAGTAACTACAGTTAGTCACTACATCTGTAAGTGCAAATTAAAACTCTACTATGCAAAGCCAAACACATTTATCAACAATATCCTCAAACGCCGCCGGCTTGGCTGGGCCCGAGCTCATCTAAGATGGACTGATGCAAAGTGGAAAAGTGTTCTGTGGTCTGACGAGTCCACATTTCAAATTATATTTGGAAACAGAGGACTTAGTGTCCTCCAGAACAAAGAGGAAAATAACCATTCGGATCGTTATAGACGCAAAGTTCAAAAGCCAGCATCTGTGATGGTATGGGGGTGTATTAGTGCCCAAGGCATGGGTAACTTACACATCTGTGAAGGCACCATTAATGCTGAAAGGTCCGTACAGGTTTTGGAGCAACATATGTTGTCATCCAAGCAACGTTATCATGGACGCCCCTGCTTATTTCAGCAAGACAAGTGTTACAACAGCGTGGCTTTGTAAAAAAAAGAGTGTGGGTACTTTCCTGGCCCGCCTGCAGTCCAGACCTGTCTCCCATCGAAAATGTGTGGCGCATTATGAAGCGTAAAATACGACAGCGGAGACCCATGACAGTTGAACTTCTGAAGCTCTACATAAAACAAGAATGTGAAAGAATTCCACTTGCAAAGCTTTAACAATTAGTTTCCTCAGTTCCCAAACATTTATTGAGTGTTGGTAAAAGAAAAGGTGATGTAACACTGTGGTGAACATGTCCTTTCCTAACTACTTTGGTACGTGTTGCAGCCATGAAATTCTAAGTTAATCATTATTTTCCAAAAAAAACAAAGTTTATGAGTTTGAAATTCCATTATCTTGTCTTTGTAGTGAATTCAATTGAATATGGGTTGAAAATGATTTGCAAATCATTGTAGTCCGTTTATATTTACATCTAACACAATTTCCCAACTCAAATGGAAACAGGGATAGTATATTCCCTGCTCACATAAGTTCCCTGCTCTTCAGGGGATTTTTCAGGGGAAAATCCCATGAAGAGCAGGGAAACCTGCGAAACAGGTTTGTAAGGATGAAATAGCCTCTGTGTTTTTTCCTGACCTAACATAAATATATTTATATGTACATATGTATATATATATATATATATATATATATATATATATATACATATATATATATATATATATATATATATATATATATATATATATATATATATATATATATATACAATATATATATATATATGTATATATATATATATATATATATATATATATATATATATATATATATATATATATATATCCTCTCTGGGCTGCAACCTTAACATAGTAGAGGAGTTTGCGTGTACCAATGATCCTAGGAGCTATGTTATCATGTTGTCCGGGGCCTCTATGTCCCCTGGTAGGGTCTCCCAAGGCAAAAAGGTCCTAGGTGAGGGATCAGACAAACAGCAGCTCAGAGACCCCTTATGAAGAAAATACACGGTGGACCCGGATTTCCATCGCCCGGACGCGGGTCACCAGGGCCCCCCTCTTGAGCCAGGCCCAGAAGTGGAGCAAGATGGCTAGCGCCTATGGGTCGGGCCTGTACCCATGGGGCTCAGCCGGGCACAGCCCGAAGAGGCAACGTGGGTCCTCGCTCCAATGGGCTCACCACCCATGGCAGGGCCCATAGAGTTCGGTTGAGATGTGAGCTGGGCGGCAGCCAAAGGTAGGGCTCTTGGCGGTTCGATCCTTGGCTTCAGAAGCTAGCTCTTGGGACGTGGAACGTCACCTCGCTGGGGGGAAGGAGCCTGAGCTAGTGCGCTAAGTGGAGAAGTTCCGGCTAGATATAGTCCTACTCACTTCGACGCACAGCAAGGACTCTGGAACCAGTTCTCTTGAAAGCGGCTGGACTATCTTCTACTCTGGCGTTGGTGAGAGGTGACGGGCTGGGGTGGCAATTCTTGTTGCCCCCCGACTCAGGACCTGCACGTTGGAGTTCAACCGAGTGGACGAGAGGGTAGCTTCCCTCCGCCTTCGGGTGAGGGGGCGGGTCCTGACTGTTGTTTGCGCTTACGCGCCAAGCAAAAGCTCAGAGTACCCACCGTTTTTGGATTCACTGGAGGGAGTACTCGAGAGTGCTCCCCCGGGTGATTCCCTCATTGTACTGGGGGAACTTCAACGCTCATGTTGGCAACAACAGTGAAACCTGGAGAGGAGTGATTGGGAAGAATGGCCGCCCGGATCTGAACTCAAGTGGTGTTTTTTTTATTGGACTTTTGTGCTCGTCACAGATTGTCTATAACAAACACCATGTTCAAACATAAGGGTGTCCATATGTGCACTTGGCACCAGGACACCCTAGGCCGCAGTTCCATGATCGACTTTGTAGTTGTGTCATCGGATTTGCAGCCTCATGTTTTGGACACTCGGGTGAAGAGAGGGGCGGAGTTTTCTACCGATCACCACCTGGTGGTGAGTTGGCTGCGATGGTGGGGTAGGATGCCGGACAGACCTGGCAGGCCCAAACGCATTGTGAGGGTTTGCTGGGAACGCCTGGCAGAGTCCCCTGTCAGAGAAAGTTTCAATTCCCACCTCCGGAAGAACTTTGAACATGTGACGAGGGAGGCGCTGGACATTGAATCCGGGTGGACGATGTTCCGTACCTCTATAGTCGAGGCGGCCGAATAGAGCTGTGGCCGCAAGGTGGTTGGTGCCTGTCGTGTCGGTAATCCTAGAACCCGCTGGTGGACACCGGCGGTGAGGGATGCCATCAAGCTGAAGAAAGAGTCCTATCGGGTTCTCCTGGCTAATAGGACTCCGGAGGGAGTGGACAAGTACCAACAGGCCCAAGCGGTGTGCGGCTTCAGCGGTCGCAGAGGCAAAAACTCAGACATGGGAGGAGTTCGGGGAAGCCATGGAAAACAACTTCCGAACAGCTACGAAGCGATTCAGGACCACCATTGGCCGCCTCAGGAAACGGAAGCAGTGCAGTGTCAACAACGTGTATGGTGGAGATGGTGTTCTGCTGACCTCAACTGTGGATGTTGTGGATCGGTGAAAGGAATACTTCGAAGACCTTCTCAATCCTACCAGCATGTGTTCCTATGAGGAAGCAGTGCCTGGGGGATCCGTGGTGGGCTCTCCTTTTTGTGGGGCTGAGGTTGCTGACGTAGTTAAAAAGTTCCTCGGCGGCAAGGCCCTAGGGGTGGCTGAGATCCGCCCAGAGTTCCTTAAGGCTCTGGATGCTGTGGGGCTGTCTTGGTTAACAAGACTTTGCAGCATCGCGTGGACATCGGGGGCGGTACCTCTGGATTGGCAGACCGGGGTGGTGGTCCCTCTCTTTAAGAAGGGGGACCGGAGGGTGTGTTCCAACTATTGTGGGATCACACTCCTCAGCCTTCCTGTTAAGGTTTATTCAGGTGTACTGGAGAGGAGGTTACGCCAGATAGTCGAACCTCGGATTCAGGAGGAACAGTGTGGTTTTCGTCCTGGTCGTGGAACTCTAGACCAGTTTTATACTCTCGGCAGGGTTCTTGAGGGTGCAAGGGAGTTTGCCCAACCAGTCTACATGTGCTTTGTGGACTTGGAGAAGGCATTCTACCGTGTCCCTTGGGAAGTCCTGTGGAGAGTGCTCAGAGAGTATTGGGTTTCGGACTGTCTTATTGTGGCGGTCCGCTCCCTGTATGATCAGTGTCAGAGCTTGGTCCGCATTGCCGGCAGTAAGTCGGACACGTTTCCATTGAGGGTTGGACTCCGCCAAGGCTGTCCTCTGTTACCGATTCTGTTCATAACTTTTATGGACGGAATTTCTAGGCGCAGTCAAGGCGTTGAGGGGTTCCGGTTTGGTGGCCGCGGGATTAGGTCTCTGCTTTTTGCAGATGATGTGGGCCTGGTGGATTCATCCGGCAGGGATCTTCAGCTCTCACTGGATCGGTTCGCAGCCGAGTGTGAAGCGACCGGAATGAGAATCAGCACCTCCAAGTCCGAGTGCATGGTTCTCTCCCGGAAAAGGGTGGAGTGCCATCTCCGGGTTGGGGAGGAGACCCTGCCCCAAGTGGAGGAGTTCAAGTACCTAGGAGTCTTGTTCACGAGAGGGGTAAGAGAGGATCGTGAGATCGACAGGCGGATCGGTGCGACGTCTTCAGTAATGCGGACTTTGTACCGAACCATTATGGTGAAGAAGGAGCTGAGCCGGAAGGCAAAGCTCTCAGTTTACCGGTCGATCTACGTTCCCATCCTCACCTGTGGTCATAAGCTTTGGGTCATGACTGAAAGGATAAGATCATGGGTACAAGCAGCCGAAATGAGTTTCCTCCGCCGGGTGGCGGGGCTCTCCCTTAGAGAAAGGAAGAGAAACTCTGCTATCCGAGAGGAGTTCAAAGTAAAGCCGCTGCTCCTCCACATCGAGAGGAGCCAGATGAGATGGCTCGGGCATTTGGTCAGGATGCCACCCGAACGCCTCCCCAGGGAGGTGTTTAGGGCACCTCCAACTGGTAGGAGGCCACGGGGAAGACCCAGGACACGTTGGGAAGACTATGTCTCCCGGCTGGCCTGGGAACGCCTCGGGATCCCCCGGGAGGAGCTAGACGAAGTGGCTGGGGAGAGGGAAGTCTGGGCTTCCCTGCTCAGGCTGCTGACCCCGCGACCCGACCTCGGATAAGCGGAAGAAGATGGATGAATGGATGGATTATATATATATATATATATTTATATATATATATATATATATATATATATATATGTGAATGTTTGACTCCTACCGTGGTTACTTCAGTTACGACCTCCTTAAAGTTTTGTAATCGATCAGAAATATCAAGCAGCTAAAATGTGTCAATCATGGATAAGTGTGGAGAGAATGTTTTGCATTTTTTCCATAATGTATTGCAGTGGATTTAAATGGGTGCAATTTTTAATTATGTGTAGTGCTTGCATGATTTTTATAATACCCGCAGAATACCCACAGAGTTCAGTCAGCGGGTTGTGTTATGTCTGACCATATGTGTTGACTTTTTGTGTTGGTTTATTTGCGCCATGTGTGGGAAAGGTTGTTTCGATTGGGACATGTGTAAAAATGCTGGGCATCATGTACTTATATCTGCACTTCATGGTCTTACATCTGTAGCAATTACATTATTCACATGATGACAACACAAATTCAGTAATCATACCGTCGGATATTTAAAAATCGGATAATAGCTCCTTACAGCCTAGACCCTTTTATAAATTTGTGACTTCTGGCGGTCCAAAAAGACCTCGCCCAGTTTAGACACCCCTGCTGTAATTAGTCAGTCGTCATTTGTTCATTTTCTTCAGTTATACTTGTGTTCCTCAAGGTTCTCTATGTCATCATTTGGGCTGTCCAATTGGTGGCCTGGGAGCTCAGTTAAAAAAACACTTGAGGACTTTAAAAACTGCAGAGCGCTCCTCCATCCATCCATCCATCCGTTTTTCTACCGCTTAATCCCTTTTGGGGTTGCGGGGGGCGCTGGCGCCTATCTCAGCTACAATCAGAGCGCTCCTGTAGTTCTAAAATAACAGACTGGTCCTTAGCTTTCTGGAAATGTGGCCCCCCCAAAACAGTTTTATTGAACATCCATGTCTGAGGATTTTCTCAACTTCCAAGCTCCCCAGTTCTCTTTCTATCCTCTTTGGGTCTATCTGCTGTGAAAAGACAAAGAAGCTTTTCCGCCGACTCAGCATCTTCTCCTGCATGGCTGCTTTAACGGCTTTTTCCATAGAAACAAGCTGCATCTTGACATGTGCGAGAACAGAATCAAAGTTTGAGCACCAGGTTGATCAGGAGTATATAGCTGTCCAGACATTCACTTTATGTCGATATTTTTTTGCAGGGCGTAAAACTAATCTATTCCTTCAATGATGCAATGCTTACGAGCAAACCGTGGAATCGTCAGCAACATTCCACCAAGTCATTCATTTTAATGCAAAACACTCACCGGACCATTTAAATGATGCAACTGAGATCCACCGTAATTGTGCCTTGAGTCCTTTGAGAAATGTGCCAAATGTAGGATGATGCCAAATGCAGGACAAAACCCATTTTTTGAGAATCTGACAAAGTATTTTAGGACTGAATTAATCCTTAGTCATGTTTTAACATCAGTGGAATTCAATAACAACTGATCGATAAACAAAAAATATATAGCATTTCTTCATTGATATCCATTACTGTGGAAACTCCATCTATGAAACAAATTTATTTTTGGACAGGGTTTGTAAATATAAAAAAAACAAGAAAAACTAAAAAAAAAACTATGTAAACATAAGTACTGGGTTCCAGCCTAGACACAAGTCCACATTTTCATAAAGTTTTGAACACTTTGAACACAATCTGAAGTGCTATACAGTACAGTGGATCTTCAATTTACCAACTCAGTTGAACATGGTTTGTAAATCCAAAAGTTTTTAAAATAAAGGATTTACACATAATAATCAATGTAAAAATGGATCATTTGTTCCAGCCTCAACAAAAGTCCCAATTTTAGTACAAACAACTGCACACTTGATTCTCACCAAGACACAGGATATGGTTTGCAGAAAGCCGATAAGGGCATTTATTGCACAGGTCCTTTTAGGAAGGGCAAGGTGTGGAAGTATCAAACTTAAAGTCTCAATAAACAAACATAAATATTTTCCATCCGGGGTTCTCAATCCTTCACTTTGAACGTCCTAAGTAATTGCCTACAAAACGAGAGAAACACAACATCAGCAAAACATTTCACCAGTAATGTGGATGTCTTAGCTTACCGTCTGATGCACCTGCCTTGACACAGAGGACAGCCAGACCTGAATGAGGCAGAGTTAAGAACAGTTTGTAGCTGGGCCCTCCCGGCCGCACACCTGGTGCCACTTCAGGCTGATTGAGCAAGTAGTGTGGTACGTACTGTCCTCCGTGTTCCACTCTGCCTCCATGCCCTGGCTCCTACCCTGTGAGGTGCCTACCTGTCAGGCGGTGCTTGAGTGAGACTCCACAACATACATATATGTGTGTGTGTGTGTGTGTGTGTGTGTGTGTGTGTGTGTGTGTGTGTGTGTGTGTGTGTGTGT
>NC_084626.1:7610951-7613451 GCF_033978795.1 Nerophis ophidion | reverse complement strand
CAGCTGTTCAGATTTACTTTACAAAAGAGAAGTGTAGGATACTTCTCTTGTTGCCTTATTTGAATTTGACTTTATTAAATGTATTTATATTGTCATTTGGTGCAGCCGAGCCGGAGCAGGAGGGGATAGAAAGAGAAAAAAAGGAAGAGAGAGGGGGAAATTGGGGGGTTAAGAGGGGGATTAGACAGAGAGACAAAACAACAACAGCAAACACAACAATAACAACAAAAACAACAACAATAGAACAACACTAGCACATACGATATGTACAAATATGATTGTAAAAGTGATAGCAAAGAAACAATTAGTGAAATAAATAATAATATAGAAATGACAATGAGCATTTTTACACTACAACTGGAGCAATACAAATACCAATAGAAAAAGCACTATTGATTATGAACAATACCAATAGTTTACCTCTATTATCAACAATACCGTTGATCAAATGCAACAATATGTATACAAAATTATAACTAGAAAGATTAAAAAAATAAAAAATACATTAAAAAAAGGAATACCAAAAGATGGTGGGGAAGAGAGGCAACCTATATTAATCTTGTAGATTGTTATAGTAACTATAGGTTAAGCTTTGTCAGTATGCCATGTGTTACCCAGTTTACCCTAGGGCAATAACGTTGATATATATTTGATGAAATATGATAATGTGCATGAGTGTATGTATGTATGTACTTGTATGTGAACAGAATGTGTATATGAATGATTGTACAGTTAATGTATATGTACAGTATATGCATGTTTGTACCGTGAATCTGCGTGTAGATGGACGAACTTGGAATATGTAGGTATGTACTGTATTTGTGCATGTACTGTATGTGGGAAGGTAGGTACCTATGTACAGTATGTACGTTTGTATGTATGAATAACGGTGTGTGTGTGTGTGTGTGTGTGATTATATGTGTGTTTGTATGTACAATATATTTGACTCCCTGTGTGCGTGGGAGCCAGAGTACGACTGGTACCCAATGTTATTTAAAAGTATGGATTTTGAATCGAGAATCGATTCTGAATCGAATCAATAACTCTACGGTGATGTTTTGTTGAATTTAAGAAACTGAAACAATACAAAAATAATGCCATTGTAGGTAAACAATACTAATACAAACACTTGTAAATGTTATGGACGAATAATAGATCAAATAAACAGGAAGTATATTTTCAACCCACAACACCTGCAGTAAGCAAACTCGTCTGAAAGATGGTGCCATATCACAATCAATAAGACACCTTTTCAGTGTCCGTCTGCAAAACTATTTGTCAAATACAAAACATTATGGCCGTCAGCGAGACAAAATCCTTAAATTAGCCGCATCGTTTTATAAGCCACAGAGTTCAAAGAGTAGGAAAAAAGTAATGTGTCATAGTATGGAAAATATATATATCTATATATTTATTAATATTATTACTGTCAGAATGTCCAAGCATTCACACACGTTATTCTACACCCAAAAAAATATAATTATCATTTATCATTATTATGATTATTATTATTATTGTGTGACTGTCCAATCATCCTGACCTTTAGGATTCTACACCAAAAAATATTCCATTTATTAATAATATTATTATTGTGTGACTTTCCAAGCATAAAGATTCCACACAAAAACAATCATCCATTTATTATTACTCCACCGCAAAAGTTTAGCGCTCCACAGCTCACAGTTTTCATCCGATTGAAAAGGTCAAAGTATCAAAACGTTCGACTGGATCGGCAAACAGAAGCTCCCCAAAAAAATTCTAAAAAAATATCCCGCATTACCTCGAATTACCGGTTTTCCAGAACATTTTTCCTATTAAAAATGAATAGGCCAGTTTTCAAACATGCACAACTCCCACATTTCTCACGCGATTTGAACCGTTCCACCACCCACACACTACACTTACTTTGGACAAAAGCAAAAAACCTTCCAGGAATTCGCGGTTTCCCAAAGCCCTATTCTCACATCTTCCTGGAAAGATTTCAAAATCCACATTTTTCAAAAGTTTTTGACGGTTCCATCTTCAAATAATCCCTATTTTTTGGGACAATTCCCACTTTTTTCCGTACAAACTGTTGGTATTCCAGGAATTCCGAAATACCCATTCTCAAATCAAACTGTCAACATTTTTCAACTGATTCCAAAAATTCCAACTAGTATAATTTTTTTCAAAGTTTCACGATTTTCCCGGGATTCCCAAATTTCCAGGAAATTCCCATTCAAATGAATGGACGTATTCATAGTTCTACAATGCCCTAAATTCTCAAAATTGTGTATTCTTCTTAAACCTGATTCCGACCTTTCAACCATCCACACACACTTCTCTTCTGATATATCGAACACAACACACGTTTTCCCTTTCCAGCAATTCACGTTTTTTCCAGAATTAATCCTCATTGACAATCTACAATCTTCTGCATATCCCACATTTTTCATCCAATTTGAACCGTACCACCATCCCACACTGGACGTTCAAGCAAGCGTGTTTGGAAAATTCCCTG
>NC_084626.1:7555951-7605951 GCF_033978795.1 Nerophis ophidion | reverse complement strand
TGTCACTGGGTGCTCTTCTCGGTCCACGAGCTGGGCGAGCACGGCTCCAATGCCCGTACCTGAGGCGTCGGTGTGGAGGATGAACGGCTGGCTGAAGTCAGGGGCTTTCAACACCGGTTCTTCACACAGGGCTTTCTTCAACATCTGGAAGCAGTCTCGGCCTCAGCCGCCCAGATGACATGATCGGGCAGTTTGTTCCTTGTCAGTTCATAAAGCGGTGTTGCAATCGTAGAGACCCATCCATCCATCCATCCATCCATCCATCCATCCATCCATCCATCTTCTACCGCTTATTCCCTTTGGGGTCACGGGGGGCTCTGGCACCTATCTCAGCTACAATCTGGCGAAAGGCGGGGTACACCCTGGACATGTCGCCACCTCATCGCAAAGCTAACACAGAAAGACAGACAACATTCACACTCACATTCACACACTAGGGCCAATATAGCGTTGCCAATAAACCTATCCCCAGGTGCATGTCTTTGGAAGTGGGAGGAAGCCGGAGTACCCGGAGGGAACCCACGTCTTCACGGGGGGGACATGCAAACTCCCAATCGTAGAGACATTTTTAACACATTTTTGATAATATGATACCAGGCCAATAAATTATTTTACTTGCTTTTTTTGTCAAGGGGCGGGGCCATTCCCTGATGCACTCCACTTTGCGGGCCTGGGGTTTCACGCAGCCTCTTCTGATTGTGTAGCCAAGATAACCAGTCTCAGTCAGTCCCACTCAGCACTTCTTAGCGTTGACGGTCTGTCCGGCACGTCCAAGGGCTCCTAGGACCGCACCGATATGCTAGAAATGAAGAGACCAGCTAGTGCTGTGAATCACAATATCGTCTAGGAAGGCGGCTGCGTATTTCTGGTGGGACCGTAGAACTCGGTCCATCATCCTCTGGAATGTTGCCGGGGCCCCGTGGATCCCGAACAGCAAGACTGTGTATTGTAATAGCCCCTCTGGTGTGAAGCAGGCCGTTTTGGGTTTCGCCCTTTCCGTCAATGGCACCTGCCAGTCGCCCTTTGTCAGGTCCAGGGTGTTGACGAACCGAGCGGGGCCGAGTCGCTCCATCAGCTCATCTACTCTGGGCATGGGATAAGCTTCACACAAGGATATCTCATTTAATTTGCGAAAGTCATTAAAAAATCTCAGGGACCCGTCTTGTTTTGGCACAATAACAATTGGGCTGGACCATGGACTATGGGAATCCTCTATTACACCAAGTTCTAACATTTTCTTTACCTCTTTTATAGCCGCCCGCCTGGCTTCTGGGATTCGGTAGGGCCTTTGACTTACCACTTTTCCGGGTTGGGTCTCGATGTCATGTTTGATCGCCTGGGTCCTTCTTGGCAGTTCCGAGAGGCGGTCCTGGTTCCGTCCCAGAAGTTCCTTCACCTCCTGCTTTGGTGACGGGGAGAAGTCCTCTCCTATAGGTACCGGGAGAGTGGTCTAGGGATAGTGTGCAGTTAAAAACGCAGCAGATGGCAACGGCTCTGCCGCATGCCATTTTTTCAGAATATTTACATGGTAAATTTGGTGGCCTTTCCGCCGGCCTGGCTGGTTTACCTTGTAATTGACGGCCCCGATTCTCTCAATTACCTCGTAAAGCCCCTGCCATCTGGCCAAGAACTTGCATTCGCTGGATGGAACCAATACCAGCACTTTTTCCCCAACCTGGAACTCTCGAAGTGTGGCACCTCTGTTATATATTCTTGCTTGTTCTCTTTGGGCTTTTTCCATATGTTCCCTTACCATTGGCCATGGTCGGTCACATTGCGGTGTGGCGAGGGTTGGTTCTCCCAGGTCTCTTTCGCAATGTCCAGCATGCCTCGGGGACGTCGTCCATAAACCAGCTCAAAGGGGGAGAAGCCAGTGGACGCCTGGGGCACCTCTCTGATGGCAAAGAGGACATATGGAATGAGGTGATCCCTGTCTTTCCCTCTTTTGTCGGCTACTTTTTTTAGCATCTTTTTCAGCGTGCAGGCCATCTGTCTGAGGATGATATACGGAGGTTCGTATGCTATTTACTTTCAGCCATTTGTAAAGCACGGTTAGCACTTGTGACATAAAACATGTGCCCTGGTCCGTTAAAATCTCATCTGCGATCCCCACTCGGCTTGATATCATAAACAGTTTGTGTGCTATTGCTTTGGCTGAGGCTGCGCGTAATGGTACAGCCTCCGGATATCGGGTGGCATAGTCTACTATTGCCAGTATGTAGCGATGTCCTCTGGCTGACTTTGGGAGTGGTCCAACGATGTCAATTGCCAGACGTGAGAACCGGGTGCCGATGGGGAGCGGTACCAAGGGGTTTCGATACGTGGGTTTAGGTGCAGTCTTTTGGCATTCGAGACAGCCCTTGGAGAAGTCTTCTATGGCTCGTTTTACATCGGGCCAATAGAAGCGGGTTATTACGCGGTCATATGTCTTTTGTACACCAAGGTGAGCTCCCAGCTGATGAGTATGGGCAAGATAAAGCACTCGGGAGATATGAGACTTGGGCACCAGCAGTTGCTCAATTATGTCTCCGCCCTTGGTTAACACCCATCTATAGAGAAGGCCATTTTCAATCATAAAATATGGGGAATTAAGTGCACTCACCCCCTTACATTTCTGTCCGTCAATTTCCACAACTTGCTGGCGGGCCCAGCTGAGATTCTGGTCATTCCACTGGGCCGTGGCAAACTCGCCTGTTTTAGGGTTACTGCTCTCTTCTGGCAGAGGGAACTCCACAAAGGGGTCCCCTTCCTCTTCTGCCTTCTCCTTTCTGCTCTCCTGTCGCTCCTCTTCGGCTGAGCTGTCACTCAGTGGGGCCTCTGACGAGGACCTAAACGCGGGGAAGGCTGCAAGCGGTCTCATACCTTTGAGTCCATTTTTGCGGCTGTGACGCGGCCGTGGAACGGCACCTGGAATGTATCTCGGGGTCCAGTAACGGCCAAAGAGTACACAGTCGGACCCAATAAGTAGTGGAACAGGCAGGTTTGGTACCACTGCAGCTGGTACCAGCGCCTCACCTTGGGGTGTCTGAATGTGAATGTGGCTCACCGGATACTGGCGGACATCTCCATGTACGCACGTCACTGGAACGGTGTCCTTGCTGAATGGTCCGGCCAAGTCAGCGTGTAACAAGGTCACAGCGCTCCCACTGTGCAGCAATGCATGTGCATCCCGATTGTAGCTGAGATAGGCACCAGCGCCCCCTGTGACCCCAAAGGGAATAAGCGGTAGGAAATGGATGGATGGATGCATATATGTATGTATATACATGTATGTATGTATGTATGTATATATATGTATGTATATATGTACAAACCCCGTTTCCATATGAGTTGGGAAATTGTATTAGATGTAAATATAAACGGAATACAATGATTTGCTAATCCCTTTCAACCCATATTCAGTTGAATGCACTACAAAGACAAGATATTTGATGTTCAAACTCATAAACTTTATTTATTTTTGCAAATTATAGTTAACTTAGAATTTCATGGCTGCAACACGTGCCAAAGTTGTTGGGAAAGGGCATTGTGGAGGTCTTCCTCTTCCCCTCCGGATTCCTAGCGGATCACTGGGACCACAACACTTGATACACGCGTCTTTAACAGAACAGTTTTTATTTTACATTCACATTCGTTTCCAAAGTCCCTCTTTTTTTGCTCTCGGCAATCGGGTTTATTTTATACAGTGTTCACTCTCTCTGCTTTTCAGCCTCTCAGTCTCCTCTGTCCTCACGAAGAAGGCCCCCCTCATGGTCTCCGGCCCTGCTAATAAAGGGAACAGGTGATTAAATAATTCGTTCCAGCTGAGATTATCCACTCACCTGTTGGCTGCTTAATGGCCGGCCCTGCACACACCCCGCCCGCAGGGGACGCGCGACCACGCCCCTCCACAGGCCTCCACCGCCAGACTCCGGTCCGGCCGCGCCAACTCCCCCCACCCCCCACAGCGGGGCGAGAGAGGAAGTCGGCCACGGCCATCCGCGTGCCCGGCCTGTGGACCACCCGGAAGTTGTAGGGCTGCAGTGCGATGTACCACCAGGTGATCCGCGCATTGGCGTCCTTCATTCGGTGGAGCCACTGCAGAGGTTTGTGGTCCGAGCAGAGACTGAAGGCCCGCCCCAGCAGGTGATAGCGGAGGGCCCCGATCGACCACCGGATGGCGAGACACTCCCTCTCTACGGTGCTATACCTCGCCTCCCGGTCTGACAACTTTCTTTCTATTATATTTATATAGCGCTTTTCTCTAGTGACTCAAAGCGCTTTACATAGTGAAACCCAATATCTAAGTTCCATTTAAACCAGTGTGGGTGGCACTGGGAGCAGGTGGGTAAAGTGTCTTGCCCAAGGACACAACGGCAGTGACTAGGATGGCGAAAGCGGAAATCGAACCTGAAACCTTCAAGTTGCTGGCACGGCCACTCTACCAAACGAGCTATACCGCCTGATACTTCCGGCTGATGTACAGCACGGGGCGGTCGACGCCCCCCACCTGCTGGGTCAGCACAGCCCCCAGTCCCCGGCTCGACGCGCCCGCCTGCAGACAGAAGGGAATATTAAAGTTTGGCATGTGCAGTACCGGTTCCTCGCACAGTGCTGTTTTTACCTCCTCGAACCCCCGCTGGCACTGCTCCGTCCACTGGACCAGCTCCGGGGCACCTTTTCGGGTGAGGTCAGTCAGTGGGCTGGTCAGGTCCGCGAACCGGGGAATGAACCGGCGGTAGTAGCCCGCTAGTCCCAAAAACTGCCTCACCTCTTTTTTCGTCTTGGGGGGTGGACAGGCCGCGATCGCCGCCGTCTTGTCGACTTGTGGCTGCAGCCTTCCCCCCCCAAGTGGTACCCCAGGTACTGTACTTCCCTCCGCCCAATTGCGCACTTGGCCGGGTTGGCGGTGAGCCCCGCCCGCCTCAGGGACTCGAGCACTACCCCCACCTGCCGCATGTGCTGTTCCCAGCTGCCACTGTGAATGATGACATCATCCAAGTATGCAGCCTCATGGACCGGGTGCTGCGACCCCATGCGGCGCTGGAACGTGGCAGGCGCACCGAACAAGCCGAACGGAAGTGTCATAAATTGGTACAACCCGTCCGGAGTGGAAAAGGCCGTTTTTCCTCGGGACTCTGGCGACAAGGGAATCTGCCAGTAGCCCTTGGTCAAATCCAGTGTCGAAAAAAACCGAGCAGCGCCTAACCGATCCAGGAGCTCGTCGACCCGGGGCATTGGGTACGCGTCAAAACGTGATACCGCATTTACCTTGCGGTAATCCACACAGAACCGTATAGTCCCATCCTTCTTCCCTACTAAGACGATGGGGCTACACCAGGCACTGTGGGATTCTTCTATTACCCCCATCTCAAGCATGTTTTTTAATTCTTCCCGAACTACGTTTGTGTTCGGGCAGCCGATATGGCCGAGATCGCACCGTAATCCCCGGGCTGGTCTCAATGTGATGTTGTATGAGATTCGTTCGTCCGGGCCGCGCGGAGAACACGTCAGAGAAGCTCCGCTGCAACTTGGCAACATCCTCCTTCTGCGCCCCCGTGAGCTGTTTGTCACAGAGTAGATGAGGGGGCGGGCCAGAGTGCGGGATCTCAGGGCCCAGCTCCTCCTCCTCTCTCGCTACCGTCACCATGGAGACAGGCTCGGCCTCCCTCCATGCCTTCAGCAAGTTCAGATGATAAATCTGCGTGTCTCCGCGTCGGTCGGAGCGCCGAACCTCATAATCAACATCACCTACTTGCCGTGTGACCTCAAAGGGTCCTTGCCACTTTGCAAGTAATTTGGAGCTTGAGGTTGGGAGCAATACAAGCACCTTTTCTCCAGGTGCAAATTTGCACAGTTGGGCCCCTTTGTTGTACGTGCGCTGTTGACGCTCTTGGGCATGGAGAAAATTTATACGTGATAAGTGCGCCACCTGGTGGAGTTTTGCCCGCATGTCCATGACGTATTTAATTTCGTTTTTGCTGGAGCTTGGACTTTCCTCCCAGCTTTCCTTAATGACGTCCAGCACTCCGCGAGGCCTCCGGCCATATAGTAGCTCGAAAGGTGTAAAACCTAGGGAGGTCTGGGGTGCCTCCCGCATCGCAAACATTAGGGGCTCCAACCACTTATCCCAATTGTGCTTGTCCTCGTGCATGAACTTACGGATCATGGTTTTTAGCGTTTTATTCAAACGCTCCACCAGCCCATCCGTTTGGGGATGATAAACGCTGGTGCGGATGGCCGTGATTCCCAGTAACCCGTATAGTTCTTTTATCGTGCGTGACATGAAGGACGTGCCCTGGTCGGTCAGGATCTCTTTCGGGATCCCGACCCGGGAAATGACCGTGAAGAGTGCTTGCGCCACACTCTTGGCTGAGATGGAGCGCAACGGCACTGCTTCGGGATACCGCGTTGCGTAATCCACCAGGACTAACACAAAGCGGTATCCCCGTGTGCTCGGAGAAAATGGTCCGATGAGGTCCATCCCAATTCTTTCGAACGGGACCTCTATGAGTGGTAATGGGCGCAAGGGGGCCTTCGGGATGGCCGCCGGGTTCACCAGCTGGCAGTCCGCACAGGCCGCGCACCACCGGCGCACGTCTGCCCGGAGGCCTGGCCAATAGAATCGGACCATGACCCGATTAAGTGTTTTATCATACCCCATGTGGCCAGATATCGGGTTAAGATGGGCCGCCTGGAAAATCATTTCCCGGCGTCCTTTTGGCGCCAACAATTGGGTGTGTTCCTCCCCGGTCTGAGTGTCACGGGTCACTCGGTATAACCTATCGCGAATAATTGAAAAATGGGGGAACACCCGCGCTTTCCCCTGGCGCACCAGCTGACCGTCGATGAAATCCACCTGGTCCCAGGCCGCGCGCGAGGTTTCATCGCGGGACTGCTCGAGGGGAAAATCCTCCGTAGGTTGCCATCGGAGGGCCGGGGGGGCCTCCCGCACATCCCCCCCGGTTCCTGCTCGGCCGTCCCGGATGAAACTGCGTCGCCACTGAGAGCCACGCGGATGCTCCCCTCTCCTACAGCCCGTGAACACATCCCCACGCATTGCGCTACTAGCTGGTTAAACCCTGGCCAATTCGTTCCTAAAATTACGGGGTGCGTGAGGTGCGCGCTGGCGGAAACCTTGACACTATGCTTTTGGCCTTTATATTGAATTTCCACTGGCACAATCGGGTACTCATGCACATCCCCATGAATACACCTAATTTTACCCCCTGTTGCGTGCCTCAACACCCCAGATCGAACCAAGTTTTGGGGGATCATGGACTGTTTGCAGCCTGAATCCACCATTGCCCGGTATACACTCCCTTGTACCCTTACCGGGACACAGTATGTCTCCCCTGAATCTGGGGCGGGTGCTGGAGGCCCGACAACCTGTAACACCTGCCCCACCTCCATCATGGAGCACTCCCGGCGTACATGCCCAGGTTGGCCGCACTCCCAGCACACCGGCCATGGGGTTCGAGGCGCCATCTGCGAGGGAAGCCCTCCATATCCAGCGCCGGTACCCTGCAATGCACAAGCAGAGGAAATGAGACGACCCCGTGGACCCCCCCTTGTTGTGTGTCTGTGGGTGCGTGAATGGGTGCGGGGGTGTGTGCTTTGGCATTGTTCTTCTGAGTGGGGAACCTGCTCCTTGGTTCCGGGTTGCTCGGGCGTGCGGGTGCGCTGCTCCAGGGACGTTCCTTCCGGCGGTGTGACTCGTCGACGGGGTGCTGGTGTAGGCCTTTCGGCCGCTTTTGCCGTCGCCTCCTTCTGGACAGCCAGGTGGTCCTCCGCCAAGTTTACCGCCATCATCACGTCCTGGGGGCGGTGGTACCTCACCCATGCGGCGGTCCTGGTCGGGATGGCATCAATAAATTGTTCGAGGACAATCAACTCGAACATTTGACTGTCTTGCCCATTTGGTTGTACCTACCGGGTGGCCGCGTCCCTCAGTTGCTGCGCCAGCACGAATGGGCGGTCATTTGGGCCCAACCGCAGAGCGCGGAACCTCCGCCGGTGGTCTTATGGATTGCTGCCAACCCGATCCAGTATGGCGCGGCGCGGGTTCGGGTACTGCATCCGGGTGGCCGCTGGGAGACTCAGGGCCGCCCGCTGCGCCTCCCCCGCCAGGAGTGGGAGCAGTTTCATTCCCCACTCCTCCCCCGGCCACCTGCACGCTGTTGCTGTGGCCTCGAACACATTAAGGTACGCTTGAGGGTCCTCCCCCTCCCCCATGCGTTGCATCGAGGTCGACGCCTCCGTACCTGAGTTTGCTCTGTCCATTAGAGCCTGCAGTAGTTGGGTCTGCTGCTGGCTCGCTGCCGATACCTCAGTCAGCACTCGTCCGAGCGCCTCTAGGGGTGTTGTGGTCGACATTTTCTTGGTCCTTTGTAGTTGGGCGCCACTGTGGAGGTCTTCCTCATCCCCTCCAGATTCCTAGCGGATCACTGGGACCACAACACTTGATACATGCGTCTTTAACAGAACAGTTTTTATTTTACATTTACATTAGTTTCCAAAGTCCCTCTTTTTTTGCTCTCGGCAATCGGATTTATTTTATACAGTTTTCAATCTCTCTGCTTTTCAGCCTCTCAGTCTCCTCTGTCCTCACGAAGAAGGCCCCCCTCATGGTCTCCGGCCCTGCTAATAAAGGGAACAGGTGATTAGATAACTCGTTCCAGCTGAGATTATCCACTCACCTGTTGGCTGCTTCATGGCCGGCCCTGCACACACCCCGCCCGCAGGGGACGCGCGACCACGCCCCTCCACAGGCATGTTCACCACTGTGTTTCATCACCTTTTCTATTAACAACACTCAATAAACCTTTGGGAACTAAGGAGACACGTTTTTGAAGCTTTTCAGGTGGAATTCTTTCCCATTCTTGTTTTATGTACAGCTTAAGTTGTTCAACAGTCCAGGGTCTCCGTTGTGTTATTTTAGGCTTCATAATGCGCCACACATTTTCATTGGGAGACAGTTCTCGACTACAGGAAAGCCAGTCTGGTACCCGCACTCTTTTACTATGAAGCCACGCTGTGACTTTCTTATTTCAATAAGCAAGGGCCTCCATGATAACGTTGCTTGGATGACAACATATGCTGCTCTAAAACCTGTATGGACCATTCAGCATTAATAGTGCCTTCACAGATGTGTAAGTTACCCATGCCTTGGGCACTAATACACCCCCATACCATCACACATGCTGGCTTTTCAACTTTGCTCCTAGAACAGTCCTGATGAGTATTTTCCTCTTTCGTCCAGAGGACACCACGTTCACCATTTCCAAAAAAATATTTGAAATGTGGACTCGTAAGACCGCCGAACACTTTTCCACTTTGCATCAGTCAATCTTAGCTGAACTTGGGCAAAGCGAAGCCGGCATCTTTTCTGGGTGTTGTTGATAAATGGCTTTGGCTTTGCATAGTATTTTTAACTTGCACTTACAGATGTAGCGACAAACTGTAGTTACTGACAGTGGTTTTCTGAAGTGTTCCTGAGCCCATGTGTTGATATCCTTTACACAGTGATGTCGCTTTTTGATGCATTACCGCCTGAGGGAACGAAGATCCGTTATATCATCGCTTACGTGCAGGGATTTCTCTAGATTCTCTGAACCTTTTGATGGTATTAAGGACCGTAGATGGTGAAATTCCTAAATTTCTTCCAAAAGCCCGTTGAGAAATGTTGCTCTTAAACTATTTGACAATTTGCTCACGCATTTGTTCACAAAGTGGTGACCGTTTCCCAATCCTTGTTTGTGAATGACTGAGCATTTCACGGAAGCTGCTTTTATACCCAAACATGAAACCCACCTGTTCCCAATTAGCCTGCACACCTGTGGGATATTCCAAATAAGTGTTTGATGAGAATTCCTCAACTTTATCAGTATTTATTGCCACCTTTCCCAACTTCTTATTCACGTGTTGCTGGCATCAAACTCTAAAGTTAATGATTATTTGAAAAAAAAAAAAAAAAAGGTTTATTAGTTTGAACATCAAATAGGTTGTCTTTGTAGCATATTCAAAAGAATATGGGTTGAAAATGATTTGCAAATCATTGTATTCCGTTTATATTTACTTCTAACACAATTTCCCAACTCATATGGAAACGGGGTTTGTATATGTATCTATCTGTATGTATATGTGTGTACACATATATTTGTTACTTTACTGTACATGATTTCAGCACCCAGACAAAACCTTTTAGCTTGATACGACCTCCAAGTCAAAAGGTTTGGACGTCCCTGATTATTTGAAAATATACTAATCAACTTTACGTAAATAAATTCACCATGGTGAAGCCTAGAATAAACAAGGTTTTACTGTATGATAGTTTCAATTTAAAAACTTTGTGAGCTTACGTCTTAAATCTGTATTGTAGAGTCATACATTTTCATGAATGACATAGTGCAGTGGTTCTCACACCTCAGGAAATACTTGGCTCTCCAAGTATCACCATAACCATCATCATCATCATCATTTCTTTTTATTCCTTTCATGAAAATGCATACATACAAGCCACGTACAGTAGACACTTTCATTGTTTGTTTTTTATACAATATAATAATAATCAACAATAAAGTACAGTAGCATAATAGGCCTAAGCATTCATTTAAATTCAGGCAGGGGTTTAAATGTTTTGGGCCACTGTAATATTACACACAGTTTGAACAGTAACAATGTGTTTGAATATAGTGAAATAAAACACTGTACTTTAATCAAGTGATTCTTTGGCCTACCACTCGGTAAACATTTGCATCAGTGTGCTAATGTCATCTTTATGTTTTTAGGCCGGCATACGATCACACGCCGCAGAAAAATTATTTTGTTATCTCTTTGCATATAGCTGCAGGGGAAGTGTCACATACTCACTGGGAAGGAGAGATGTTACCCAGAATGCCCCGGGGCAACTGAAGTGTTTGCTTTGAGCTTGTCTCAACTAGAACTCTCACTGCGGGGATTGTCAACTCCAAATTCAAGAGTCTTGAGGCCTTTTATGAACCATACAGAAGTGTTTCTGAGAAGGGATGTAATGAGGAGGCCAACCGAGGAATGAAAGAGCAATGAAAAGTTGATATAGTACAACCCGCATGTCGCTGACTGGATTCTCTACCTTTTGACGTTGCGGTTGTGTTGTGCAGGCCGCTGTCCAGCAGCAGCTCCAGGAGGATTGTAGCTTTTATCCTGGTAACTGGATGTTAATCTTGTACGGAATCCAACACTGCTTCCAGGGGAATGTAGCCCCTGTAGCATTTACATCACCATGCAGAAACATAAGCTCCTCAAGTATGAAAACTGGGCTGCTGCTGAGTGTGTTTCATAACATAAAAAGATTGTGTGTGAGTGTGTGTGTGTGTGTGTGTGTGTGCATGTGCGCGTGTGCACGTGTGTGTGTGTGTGTGTGTGTGTGTGTGTGTGTGTGTGTGTGTGTGTGTGTGTGTGTGTGTGTGTGTGTGTGTGTGAGACTAGAGGTGGGTCATTGCTTATTGAGACATACTTATTGACAGTTTGCAAGGCTAACAACAGCAAACACCTAAGGTCAAATGCCAACATTTTTTTGCTATGAAAAATAAATTAAAAAAATTAAATATCAGGGCTCTCTAAAATAACAAGTTAAGTTGTATCACACAAATTGTCCTGTTAATCATGTAACATGCAGATTACTCAAGCAATTTATTGTGAATGTTTGGGGACCACACGATAGCAAATAGCATGCCGGCGAGATAGCATCAAGTAGCAACAAATAGACAAAACGAGTTAAAAAAAAAAACTTAACATGCTAACAGTACTATGATAATCTGCTAACAATAATGTGCTTACAGTTGACATTAGTGAAATACCAAAATATATAACACTGAGGTATATACATGCTAATGTTAGCATGTTGAAATGCTAACTTTAACATATGTCATGTACCACAATATATTGCTCTGAGATGTGCACGAGGGCTGTGAATCTTTGGGCACTGCACAATATGAATCTTGGGGGTAACGATTCGATTCAGAATCGAATTAAAACGATTCTCGATTCAAAATAAACACTTTTTAATAACATTGCATGCCAGTTCTATGATTAACTACATTCCTCCATAAAACAGATAAACAGCTCTGATCACTTTCTATATTACTTAAAATAAAATTGGTTTTGTTGAATAAAATTCTACCCAAACATTTAATAAAGTCATTTACAAAAGAGGCGACAAGAGAAGTACCCAACACTTCTCTTTTCTAAAGTAAATCTGGACAGCAGATAATCTACATCAACAATAAGATTTATCTGAATGGTTTGACATGACAGACTGAACTTATCATTTTTATTTTTAATTGATTCTTGATTAATTTGAAATGATTAAGGACCTTCACAAATAAAAATCATGGTTCTTTGAAAAAAAAAAAAAAATTGACAGCCGAAGTACCTGCTCCTGTACCTTAACTGTGGATGGTTTAGTGATCAGGTCAGTGCATACATCACTGAGAAGACTCTTTTTGTATATTTGACTTGAAAATAGTTGAAAATTTGACTTGAAATTCATTCGCTTTTGAGCGAATAAATGACCTGCATTCAAATAAAATGTTTTAGAAATGACATTAAAAGGACATTCTGACAAAAAAAATTGCATTTGTGTCCAAATTTTGGGGTGTTTTTAAAATTAAATTATGCAAGCAAGTAGGGGGGGTGAATCTTTGGGTTTGTAACGATTCGATTTGATTCAGAATCGAATCTCGGATTAACCCCCGCAATGTATTATTTAGTGTTAAAGTCACATTTAAACTTTTTTTTCCAAAACTGGTCACAGGTTAGAAAAGCTCCTTCTGTTGCATGGAGATGGCCTAAAAACTTATTTTTAAAAATGTATTTTTATTTTATTGGACTGAAATGTTTTAATAATTTGTCTTTGATAAGTGGCGAAAGGATCGAACTGAATCCTATGAGCAGAATTTGTAGAGGAGCCCCTCTGTCATACATCTTAGCAAATCCAAAAGGCACTTGGTAGCATTTACTACTTTATTAGCTAGGAGTCTCATTGTGCCATATTCAAATGCAACAGCGCCCCCTTGCCACACCTGCTGGATTAAAGCTCTTCTTTTTTTCCTTATATTGGAGAACTGATATTCGATCGATGTCGCAAAATAGTTCTAATAGCAGAATCAATGTCAGCACAGGACGCAGCGTGCTGCCATTGTTGTTTGAATCAAACAGTACTTTCGGTGCTATGACACATCCATGAAATACCGCCCAGGGAGCCTGATTGGTTCATTATTTTTTGCCAGCTGGAAGGAGTTCGCAATACCTTCGAGCCCAGACCCTTGGTTTGAGCTCAGTGAACTCCAAGGGTCTGGCAAGAGTCAGGTCATGTTTTTCTTTTAGTTTATTGTTTTAATTTTATTTTAGCAATAATTTCTGTGGATTACTTGTTTGAGAAATAAAAAAAGAACATTTTGTGTTGAATAGTATTTCTGGACTGTATACGTCAAAAATCCAATAAACAAATTATTATTTATTTATTTTTTATAATCAATCAATTTAAATCAATTTTTAAAAAATATGACTATTTTTTGTGCACCCCTACAAGCGAGTAATGGCCAGTAGTTAATTATATTTAATCCATATTTACAGGTGTGAGTAATGTAATTTAATACAAATTATCAAGGGTGATTAATCATTAATAATCCAAATTCATGAGTGTGATTATCTGATTAATATAAATTTACAAGTGTAATAATGATGATTAATCTAAATTTACAAGTGTGATTAATAATGATTAATCTAAAATTTCAAATTAGATTAATCATAATTGATCCAAACTCACAAATGTGGTTAATCTTATTGATCCAGTATGATTAATGATGATTATTACAATTTTACAAGTGTGATTACTTTAATCCATCCATCCATTTTTTACCGCTTATTCCCTTTGGGGTTATGGGGGACACTGGTGCCTATCTTAACTACAATCGGACGGAAGGCGGTGTACACCCTGCACAAGTCCCCACCTCATCGCAGGGCCAACACTGATAGACAGACAACATTCACACTCACATTCACACACTAGGGCCAATTTAGTGTTGCCAATCAACCTATCCCCAGGTGCATGTCTTTGTAGGTGGGAGAAAACCGGAGTACCCGGAAGGAACCCACGCAGTCACGGGGAGGACATGCAAACTCCACACAGAAAGATCCCGAGTCATGATTAATCTAAATTCACAGGTGTGATAAATCATTATTATTCCAAATTCATTAAATTGATTATCTGATTAATCTAAATTTACAAGTCTGATTAGTCAGTTAGATGAATCATGATTGACCAAAATTCACAAGTGTGGGTAATGTGACTGATACAAATTCCCAAGTGTGATAAATCATGATTGTTCCAAATTCACCAGTGTGATTAATCTGATTAATCCAAACTATCATGTTTGAATAATCCAAATTCACAAATGGGATTAATCTGATTGATCCTGATTGATCCAAATTCACAAGTGTTAACATCCCATCCATCCATTTTCTACCGCTTATTTATTCACAAATCCGATCAATAACTATTAATACAATTTTACAAGTGTAATTAATCTAAATTCACATGTGTGATAAGTTAAGTTAAAGTACCAAGGATTGTCACACACACACTAGATGTGGCAAAATTATTCTCTGCATTTGACCCTTCACCCTTGATCACCCCATGGGAGGTGAGGGGAGCAGTGGGCAGCAGTGGGCAGCAGTGGGCAGCAGCGGTGCCGCGCCCGGGAATAATTTTTGGTGATTTAACCCCCAATTCCAACCTTTAATGCTGAGTGCCAAGCAGGGAGATAATGGGTCCCATTTTTATAGTCTTTGGTATAAATCATTATTATTACCAATCTGTTAGTAATTATCTGATTAATCCACATTTGCTAGTGTGATTAATCAGGATTAGTCTAAATGTACAAGTTTGATGAATCATGATTGATGCAAATTCACAAGTTTGATGAATCATACATTTCCCAAATTCAGGTGTGATTATTCACAATTAACGTGTAATTAATTATATTCACATGTGTGATAAATCTGATCAATCCAAATTCACAAGTGTGATTAATTTAATTAATCCAAATTCGTGAATGTGATTAATTTGGTTAATCCAAATTCGAAAGTGTGATTAATCTGATCAATCCAAATAAACATGTGTGATTAATCTTATTAAAACATTTTTTTTGACTGCAGTCAATCATTTGACAGCACTAAAAAAATCTGTTCAGCGGTCAAACATTTGCATCATAAAACCTTGATAAAGTTTTTATAGTCTCATGTTATGTTATGGGCTTCACGGTGGAAGAGAGGTTAGTGCGTCTGCCTCACAATACAAAGGTCCTGAGTAGTCTGGGGTTCAATCCCGGACTCGGGATTTTTCTGTGTGGAGTTTGCATGTCCTCCCCTTGAATGCGTGGGTTCCTTCCGGGTACTCCGGCTTCTTCCCACTTCCAAAGACATGCACCTGGGGATAGGTTGATTGGCAACACTAAATTGGCCCTAGTGTGTGAATGTGAGTGTGATTGTTGGCTGTCTATCTGTGTTGGCCCTGCGACGAGGTTGCGACTTGTCCAGGGTGTACCTCGCCTTTCGCCCGATTGTAGCTGAGATAGGCACCAGCGCCCCCCGCAAACCCAAATAGAATCAAGCGGTAGAAATGGATGGAAAGATGGATATTATGTTATTTTTCAACAATCTAAACTAAGTCTCAGATGTAATCACAACAATGCACATTTTGCCTGAAGGTGTCAATCAAAAATGAGCATTATTATATTAAGCTGTTCTGTTGAATTCGATTAGAATATGCAGAAGTGACAAAGAAGTGTTATTGTACAAAAAAATAAAAAATAAAAAGCCAGCGAAAAGAAAGGACTTCCTTTTCTGAAAATCTTTGACTCAGCAAATGGAGGAAGTGACTTGAGTGTAACTTCCCTTTCACACTAGAGCAAATTAACTTTATCGTCTGCAAGAAAATACCAACCTCGTCTCGGGTTTCGACCTTTGACCCGGGGGCGTTGGAAGCAGGGGCCCCTCCCCCTTCTTGCAGAACTGCTGTGTTTATGGCAGTTCAACTTCGCTCTGAAGCCGCTGCGGGCGCCCGGGGTTCTTTAAAGTGTGGGCGTGGTCTCGTGCGGTAGGAGTGCTGATGGGCGGGGCTGGGATCGCCACATGGGCCGACAGAAGGCTTCAGCAATTGGCCAATACGCCTGTCAATCAGATAGTGGCTGTGATGCATTCGAGGACACTTGGTATTGTTTAGCCTCAGAAGTATATAGTGAGCGAGTAGCTGTATTATATTTAAGATGCAATTTAACTTGGAAGTCCAGAATTACCAAATTACATAATCTTGAACAATATAGACTACACAATAATAGTTTATAGGAAGTGTGTTGGCCAAAATGATGCTACAAATGAACACTTCCAGCCTGTTTTTGGAAGTCCTACAGAGGATGTACTATGTTTTGTGTGTCTTTACATAGCTTTATGGCTCATGGGCACATCATTTAATGTGGACCGCCGAATCAGTTAAATGTGGCCCGCCACGTCATTTAAAGGCCTACTGAAACCCACTACTACCGACCACGCAGTCTGATAGTTAAATATCAATGATGAAATCTTAACATTGCAACACATGCCAATATGGCCGGTTTAGTTTACTAAATTGTAATTTTAAATTTCCCGCGAAGTATCCTGTTGAAAACGTCGCGGAATGATGACGCACATGATGACGTGTGCGCGTGACGTCACGGATTGTAGCGGACATTTTCTTCCAGCACCGATCACGGCTAAAAGTAGTCTGCTTTAATCGCATAATTACACAGTATTCTGGACATCTGTGTTGCTGACTGTTTTGCAATTAGTTCAATGAATAATGGAGACATCAAATAAGAAAGCTGTTGGTGGGAAGCGATGTATTGCGGCCGCCTTTAGCAACACAAACACAGCCGGTGTTTCATTGTTTACATTCCCGAAGGTGAAGCTTTACTATGGAACAGAGCGGTCAAGCGAACATGGTTCCCGACCACATGTCAACCGGCAGGTTTCAGTGAGAAAATTGTGGTAACAAGTGGGCTTTTACCGTAGACATGAGCGGAACTTGCATCCTCCTGCAGTTGCGGACTCTCTTACCTCCTCCCACCGGAGACACTGGCGGTCACCACACCCGTGGCCACACTCCTCCGACTTTCAGGTACCATATAATCTCACTAAAACACTAGTAACACAATAAGCAGACAAGGGATTTTCCAGAATTATCCTAGTATCCTATTAAATGTGTCTAATGACATCTGAATCACTCCCACTGCCTTCTCCTTTTTTTTTTCTAGTCCTTCACTCTCACTATCCTCATCCTCGCTCCAATTAATGGGGACATTGTCGCTTTCCCGGTCCGAATCGCTGCTGGTGGCCATGATTGTAAACAATGTGAAGATGTGAGGAGCTCCACAAACTGTGAAGTCACGCTCACATCGTCTGCTACTTCCGGTACAGGCAAGGCTTTTTATTGGTGACCAAAAGTTGCAAACTTTATCGTCGATGTTCTCTACTAAATCCTTTCAGCAAAAATACGGCAATATCGCTAAATGATCAAGTATGACACATAGAATGGACCTGCTATCCTCGCTTAAATATGAAAATCTCATTTCAGTGGGCTTTTATGTGGTCAGCAGTGTTGGGTTAGCTAATACAAAATAGTAACTAGTTACAGTTACTAGTTACTTTATTTTAAAAGTAACTCAGTTAATCAGTTACTTACACCAAAAAATGTAATACATTACTGTGAAAATAAACTATAGTTACTTCTTTTTTTCTTCTTTTGTTTTAAAGGCTCCCAATAATGCCCTTTTAGCCTTCATTTCAGTACTGTTATTGCACTAGAGAATAATACAATCTGTTGATCAACATGACATGCATTTCATCATTAAACTTTTCTAAGCTATGTGGTCCACATACAACACACAAACAATAAGATATGTTTTAAAGGGCCAATTTATTTCAGGCCAGAACAAATTGACAAAACTATTTTAAATAGCTGCAACATAACATATAAGTAACAAACGGCATAATAACCACATAGCTGTACACCTGGCTTCACCCAAGTAAGGCACGCATGACATGATTATATGTCATGTCACTATAACCGCACACATACTGCTATACACACGCCTAACCAGGCATTTTTACACACGCCTAACCAGGCATTTTTTTAACTGAAGGAATTAGGAAATAAAATCATGTCTTTAGGAGATCAACATTGTACTGAATCCCAGAACACTATGCATTTCTCCAGTTGTAGTCTAGAAATAAGGAAAGATTTGGCCTGGCCCACAAGCATCCCTCTTTATGTTTGTGAACTTTATAGTCTATACATTTACAGTGATATGATAATCAAACACTCTAAAAGTCTAGAATGAAAGACTACAGAAGAGAATTGATAGAGTGTGTCTACCTCATACTTGCCAACCCTCCCGGATTTTCCGGGAGACTCCCGAAATTTTGCTCCTCTCCCGAAAACCTCTGGGGACATATTTTTCTCCCGAAAACCTCCCGAAATTCAGGCGTAACTGGAGGCCACGCCCCCTCCAGCTCTATGCGGACCTGAGTGAAGACAGCCTGTTTTCACGTCCGCTTTCCCACAACATAAACAGGGTGCCTGCCCAATGACGTTATAGCTGTTGAATGATCGAGGGGGGGTTCTTGGTTTCTTATGTGGGTTTATTGTTAGGCAGTTTCATTAACGTCCTCACAGCGCGGAAACAACAAGCAACAGCAGGCACGTTTTCGTCTACCGTAAAGCAGTTTGTCTGCTGTAAACAGCAATGCTGTGACACTCTTAAACGGGACAATACTGCTATCTACTGTAGATGCACCACAACACCTCAAAGTAACACTTCCAGGCGACTTCAACCCTGTACTAATACCCTCCTCCATTCACATCCCATCTCTCCGGATTGTAAATAACCTAATGTAAATAATCGAATGTATTTCTAATGTATATACATGTTCTCATGCTATCTGAACTTACTATCTTCTCTGCTCCCTGTACACATCCTACTAAGTAAGACCTACACTGTTTCAATGTCCATTTCTCTGTTGATACAATTGTTGATGACTGAAGTACTGATATCAACCAAAACTCCTCATCCCACCCCCCGGATTATAAATAATGTAAATAATTCAATGTATATACCATGATGATTAACTTGTGTGATGACTGTATTATGCTGATAGTATATATTTGTACCATGAATTGATTAACGTGGACCCCGACTTAAACAAGTTGAAAAACTTATTAGAGTGTTACCATTTAGTGGTCAATTGTAGGGAATATGTACTGTACTGTGCAATCTACTAATAAAAGTTTCAATCAATCATGTATATGTGACAATAACATCTACGGCTTTTAGAGAATGCAGTGCGAAACTGCACACCCAACAGCTGTAAATATACTCCTCCCCTCTTAACCACGCCTCCAACCACACCCCGCCCCCAAACACGCCCCCCGCCACACCCAAGGACACCCCCCAACCTCCCGAAATCAGAGGTCTCAAGGTTGGAAAGTATGACCTTCAGTTCTGAATAATGAGCAAAGGCAGAGTTTGTAGTGTCTTCTTTAACTTGCTTTCCATGTTTATGTCCTCACTGTCCATGGAAAATGTTTTCCGTGCCATTTGCTGTTTGACGCCGGTATTATGCTAATTAGCAGCCTGAAAACAGGTGGATCCACTGTAGGAATAGCCTGCATGTCTTCTAGCACAGTGGTTGTCAACCTTAATTCAAGTACCCCCTAATCAGAGCAAAGCCTTTTTGGTTGAAAAAAATAGATAAAGAAGTAACATACATCACTATGTCATCAGTTTTTGATTTATTAAATTGTATAACAGTGCAAAATATTGCTCATTTGTAGTGGTCTTTCTTGAACTATTTGGAAAAAAAGATATAAAAAAAACTAAAAACTTGTTGAAAAAGTGAAAAGTGATTCAATTATAAATAAAGATTTCTACACATAGAAGTAATCTTCAACTTGAAGTGCCCTCTTTGGGGATTGTAATAGAGATCCATCTAGATTCATGAACTTAATTCTAAACATTTGTCCACAAAAAAATAAATCTTTAACATCAATATTTTGGAACATGTCCACAAAAAAATCTAGCTGTGAACACTGAATATTGCATTGTTGTATTTTTTTTTCTTCACAGTTCATGAACTTACATTCATATTTTGTTGACGTATTATTAAATAAATATAATTATAAAGGATTTTTGAATTGTTGCTATTTTTAGAATATTTAAAAAAAATGTTACGTACCCCTTGGCATACCTTCAAGTACCCCCAGGGTTACGCGTACCCCCATTTGAGAACCAGTGTTTTAGCACATACACGGCAATGGCTCTGTCAATGTTGTCCTGGCTAGCAGTCCCTGCGTTAAAATCCTTAGGTGGTAGAGGTGAAGTGGCATCGGAGTCTGTGTCTCTATTTACTAGCTTTTCGAATCATGTTGCTTTTGTAGCTGTTTCAGCAGATTTGAATTGCTGTTTTGGGCAGTAGATAGGATCGTTGATCCAAGACACAACTTATATTTAACTAAAATGTTCTTTTCTCAGTGCTCAACAAAAGAAAAGTAGTGAGAATATCTCCATGTTAAGAAACTCGACTCTGGCTCCGCAATATGTCTTGTTAGTAAACACGGACACCCCCCCCCTTCCACAAACACAGTGCGCCTCTCTTCTCCGGCTTGTGACACAAGAAGAACTCTCCATTAAAACACACTCAGATCTTCTGTTTCTAGCTGATACTACATAAGAAATAACGTAAAATTAACGCATCATGTATTAACGGTAACTGAGTTACTGAATATAAAAAATAATGCGTTAGACTGCTAGTTACCACTGAAAATAACGGCGTCACAGTAATGCGTCCCAACACTGATGGTCAGCCACATCATGCTAAGTGGTCAGCCACATAATTTTACGTGGCCCACCGCATCATTTATTTTAAGTGGCCAATCATGTCATTTTATGTGGACTGCAGCGTCATTTTAAGTGGCCCGCCACACCATTTTATGTGGCTATCCATGTTATTTAAGTGGTCAGCCACATCACGTTAAGTGGTCAGCCACATCATTTAAAGTGGCCCGCCACATTATTTTAAGTGGTCACCCACATAATCTTATGTGGCCAGCCCGCCACATTATTTTAGGTGGTCAGCCAAATCATTTTATGTGGCTCGCCACTTCGTTTAAAGTGGCCAGTCACATAATTTTATGTGGACCGTAGCGTCATTTTAAAATGGCCCACCATTTCATTATATGTGGCCTGCCACTTTATTATTATGTGGCCCGCCACTGCATTTCATGTGATATGCCCCATTAACTTATGTGGTGCGCCACATTATTTTAGTGGTCCCGCTGCATTGTTTTAGGTGGACCCTAACCTAATTTCTCCTGGCCTCGTGCCACATTTTATGTGATATGCCATATTAGTTTATGTGGCCAACCACATCATCTAACATGCCCCTGCAGCATTATTCTATGTGCTCCTGCCACGTTATTTTACGTGGCCCGCTGCATCATTATGTGGCACTCCGCCTCATTTACGTGATATACCCCATTAATTTTTGTGGCCCGCCAAAAAAGGACTAGGAATAATAAAGCACTTTCGGCCGAAATGCATGTTTTATTCTTTCAAATTCGACGTGAAAATGTCCTGCATCCAAATGCACATTTGTTTTTTTTATATTCTGATCCATCAATCTGCTAGTAGAAAATACAGTTATCAAACGTTTATTATTCAATGTGTGTAACAAGGCTATAATACATTCATATTCATATATTAAATGTTACATGTGGCCCTCTGAGGGCAGCCGTATTTGCGACGTGGCCCTCAATAAAAACGAGTATGACACGCTTGATGTCGATCAACGTTATTGAGACGGTTAAAAAAAGGGTCAAGTCTCTTCTTTCGAGTGAGTTGAACAATTCCGACAGTCTTTGAAGGCATCATTTGCCGGTGTGACTGTCTCGCCTCCCTGAGCTGAGGCGTTACGGCGTCCTTCTCACAGAAACAGCGCGGCGCTGTGAGGCGCTCACACGTGCTCGAGAACATCATGTAGTCGCCGTACCACGCCGCCACTAACGCCAGCTTTTCACTCGACCAGTTTCAGCCGTTGGCTGCCGAGCGCCGACCACAGAAGGGCCGGAAAAGATGAGCGCCACGGCAGGGGAGAAGCAGACAAGGAGTTCGGAAGACGCAGCCGGTCGCCGGCAGCTCTTGACGGCTTTGCTCCCTCTGACCTGAGACGCCGAGAGCCGCCGCGCCTCCTCCTTCATGCAGTGGATGAGCACCTCGGCCACAAACCAATAACCACACCGGAGACCTTCGCACCCTGCCGGGGGGCACCTGAGACGAAACAATGGCGAGCCAGGGTGACTGCTCCGTGAAGGTTGCGTTGAGGTAAGCCTGTTTGCATGTATACCTGTGCTTATATGCATTATTATACACATTATACGCATTATTATACACATGATGTGCATTATTGTGCATATTACACACATAATACACACGTTGTGTCATCAGTCTCAAGCTTCATCATGCACACCTGCAGGTCATCCGCTGAATCATGCTGCAACATTTCATGCCTGCATTATTCTCAAGGTGTGCAATGTGCATGCACGTCCTCCACTCTGTGTTTACATCAAGGGTGCCCAAAATGGGTCCTGCGGGACAAATTTGGCCCGTCATGTCAAATGTAACACATATTCTTTGAGATCTATTTCAAGCTGCACAATCATTGGAGACAGGTGCAAGGCTAAACTGTAAAAAAAAAACAAATGTCAGTAGATTTTATGTAAAATGCACACTGTAAAATACAGAATATTTTTTGTGGAAAAAACTTCAAGCTCAGTTGCAAAAATGTTACCGTAAAAACAAGAATGGTACCATTTTTATTTTAAACTATTGCACTGAAAAAAATATTATTGTAACATTTTCTGTCAGTGTTAGAGTGGTGCCTTTTTGTACACATAAATAATTGTATATTGTATAGCTCAGTTGACAAAATGTCACCGTAAAAATAAGACTAGTACCGTTTTTAATTTGCAGTAAAAAACTGTAAAAAAAAAAGGGCCCTGGATTTTTCTGATTTCTTAATGCACTGTAAAAACAATGGCAGCTCAGTCGCCAAACTGTTCCCATAAAAATAAGTGTGGTACAATGTAAAATGTATTTATAGAGTTTTGCACTGAAAAGGAATGCCATAAACTTTACAGTAAGACATTTAACTAATTTAGTGTAAACATTACAGTCTATTTTACAGTACAATATTGGTGATTGAGCTGCCAATATTTTTACTGTAAAATGAATATATATTTTTACCGGCCAACTAGTAGCCATCTATTGAACTGTGTTCATATACTGCACGGCAGTATGAGGCTCATAAATACTCGTGGTGTTGCATGGTAATAATCGCTGTTTGGCCCATGGACCATCGGCAGAATTTGACTTTGGCCCTCGAAGGTCAAAAGTTGGGGCCCCCCCCCGGTCTACATGAAACACAAAGGAGACGTGACAAGGACAGGTGTGGACACGAGAATGGATTCTTTCCCTAAATGATTTTCACCAAACTAAAACTGTGTCTTTATTTCTGAGCTTGTTCAATGCATCTTGAAAGCACAAAGGCTCCTCCAAGCTGTGCCTCTAGTCAAGAATGCAGCCTCAAGGTTTTGTCGTCATAAGAGGACATTTTGGCAACAATGTGCTTGTTTTGGTGTTTTTTTTATAAATCTCCTATCTCCTCATGTTTGCATTCGAGGCATGAAAGTTAGCACAGGTCACATTTGGGTTCCTCACTAAGCCCATGTTGTGCTCCGTGAATGTGGGGTTTGCGGACACTTTTAGTGAAAAAGCGTGCAATTGAAGGCAGCCGCCTCCCCAGGGCAGCTTCAGAGTCACTTTTCCTATGAACCGCTGAGTGGATCTCCTTTGTGCATGCTCACAGTGACCGTAACAGGAAGTGGGCTGGGCGGCTTTGACAAAATAACAAAACCGAGGGAAGAAAAAAAAAGGGGAAGCCTCGTTGCCAGCTGGTGGCCGCTGTTTTTCTGAAGTTATTGATTGAGGAGCCGTTGTGACAGCTGTCATTTGTTCTGCTTGCTCATCACTTTTTTATCCATTATCTCCGAGTGGGTTTATTACTAAAAGTGCTGAAAGTATCTTTAGGATTTTAGGACTATGCCAAGATTAAACACAGTCTGTTCCTGGATTTGCATGAATTTAAAATAATTTAAGAAATGTTGCAGAGTCCGGCTATCATCGTCATAATACCTTTCCTAAATGTACGGCACCATTCACATAGTTAAATTTTTCATAGAGCACAACTCTTACACAAGGCTAAAAAAGAGCTTTACAGAAAATTACAAGCAGGCAAAAATAAAAATATTAAATAATCATAAAAATAATCATGCTGTATTTTCCGGACTATATAAAAGCCACAGCCACAAAATTTTAGAGAGAAAAACATGTTTCCATACATTAGCCGCACTTATAAGCCGCAGATATATCAATCAATCAATCAATGTTTACTTATATAGCCCTAAATCACTAGTGTCTCAAAGGGCTGCACAAACCACAACACAAACCACTACGACATCCTCGGTAGGCCCACATAAGCGCAAGGAAAACTCACACCCAGTGGGACGTCGGTGACAATGATGACTATGAGAACCTTGGAGAGGAGGAAAGCAATGGATGTCGAGCGGGTCTAACATGATACTGTGAAAGTTCAGTCCATAATGGATCCAACACAGTCGCGAGAGTCCAGTCCAAAGCGGATCCAACACAGCAGCGAGAGTCCCGTTCACAGCGGACCCAGCAGGAAAACATCCCAAGCGGAGGCGGATCAGCAGCGCAGAGATGTCCCCAGCCGATACACAGGCAAGCAGAACATGGCCACCGGATCGTACCGGACCCCCTCCACAAGAGAGAGTGGGACATAGGCGAAAAAGAAAAGAAACGGCAGATCAACTGGTCTAAAAAGGGAGTCTATTTAAAGGCAAGAGTATACAAATTAGTTTTAAGGTGAGACTTAAATGCTTCTACTGATGGCATCTCGAACTTTTACCGGGAGGGCATTCCAGAGTACTGGAGCCCGAAATGAAAACGCTATATAGCCCGCAGACTTTTTTTGGGCTTTGGAAATCACTAATAAGCCGGAGTCCTTTGAACGCAGATTTCTTGCCGGGACATGTGGTACAATACAATCGGCAAGATAGGATGGAGCTAGACCGTGTAGTATTTTATACGTAAGTAGTAAAACCTTAAAGTCACATCTTAAGTGCACAGGAAGCCAGTGCAGGTGAGCCAGTACAGGCGTAATGTGATCAAACTTTCTTGTTCTTGTCAAAAGTCTAGCAGCCGCGACATAGGGAGACCCGAAAATAATACGTTACAGTAATCGAGGCGAGACGTAACAAACGCCTGGATAATGATCTCAGCGTCTTTAGTGGACAGAATGGAGCGAATTTTAGAGATATTACGGAGATGAAAGAAGGCCGTTTTAGTAATGCTTTTAATGTGTGCCTCAAAGGAGAGAGTAGGGTCAAAGATAATACCCAGATTCTTTACCGAGTTGCCTTGTTTAATTGTTTGGTTGTCAAATGTTAGAGTTGTATTATTAAATAGAGGTCGGTGTCTAGCAGGACCGATAATCAGCATTTCCGTATTTTTGGCATTGAGTTGCAAAAAGTTAGCGGACATCCATTGTTTAATTTCATTAAGACATGCCTCCAGCTGACTACAATCCGGCGTGTTGGTCAGCTTTAGGGGCATGTAGCATAACAGTGAAAGCTAATACCATATTTGCGTATGATGTCACCTAGCGGCAGCATGTAGATGTTGAAGAGTGCAGGGCCAAGGACCGAACCCTGGGGAACTCCACACGTTACCTTAACGTAGTCCGAGGTCACATTGTTATGGGAGACACACTGCATCCTATCAGTAAGATAAGAGTTAAACCAAGACAGGGCTAAGTCTGACATACAAATTCGTGTTTTGATACGTTCTAATAAAATATTATGATCGACGGTATCGAAGGCAGCGCTAAGATCGAGGAGCAGCAACATAGATGACGCATCAGAATCCATCGTTAGCAATAGATCATTAGTCATTTTTGCGAGGGCTGTCTCCGTGGAGTGATTTGCCCTGAAACCGGATTGAAAGGTTTCACATAGATTGTTAGACGCTAAGTGTTCATTTAACTGCTCTGCAACAATTTTTTAGAGGATTTTTGAAATAAAGGGAAGGTGAGACACCGGTCGGTAGTTTACCATGAGGTCAGGATCGAGGTTAGGTCTTTTAAGAAGAGGATGAATAACCGCTTTTTTGAATGCTAGGGGAACAGTGTCCGAGGAAAGTGATAAGTTTATAATATTTAGCACTGATGGACCTAATAATACAAAGAGCGCCTTGATCAGTTTCCCAGGAAGAGGGTCAAGTAAACATGTTGTTTGTTTCATTCCTTTTACATGTTGTAACAATTCCTCTATTATTATTTCCTCAAAACGAGAGAAACTATTTTGGAGGGCAGTATCCGCCGTATATACAATCTTATCAGTGTTAATAGAACCCAGTTGTAGCTGGGACGCATTGTCTTTAATCTCCTTTCTAATGACTTCAATTTTCTTACTAAAGAATTGCATAAAGTCATCAGCTGAGTGGGTGGAGCTACCGGAAGGGGTCCCTTGTTGGGATAGCGATGCTACCGTACTAAACAAAAATTTAGGATCGTTTTTATTACGGTGGATGAGATTTGAATAATATCTAGCTTTAGCTAAGGTAAGCATGTGTTTATAAGTTATTAAACAATCACTCCATGCTTGATGGTGCACCTCAAGTTTAGTCGTGCGCCATTTGCGTTCCAGCTTTCTACATAATAATTTCTGAGCTCTAGTTTCTTCTGTAAACCACGGGGTACGCTTTTTTGGAGCCTTTTTTAACTTTAGCGGTGCTATGTTATCAATGGTTTTGCGCAGGGCGTCGTTAAAGTTGTTAGTGAGGTTATCAATAGAGCCCACATACTTTGGGAATGGTGCCATTACCGAGGGCAGTAGGTCAGCAAGAGTTGTCGTTGTGGCCGTATTAATGTTGCGGCTGTTATAGCAGTTATTATTATTATTAGTTTGACGAACATGCGTCTGAACCTCGAATTTTATAAGGTAATGATCGGACAATACTTTAGTACACGGGAGTATCGTAACTTTGGAAACGGTGATACCCCTGACAAGCACTAGGTCTATCGTATTACCGTTGCGATGCGTGGGTTCATTTATTATTTGTGTGAGACCACAGCTATCAATTATAGTCTGTAGCGCTACGCAAGGTGGGTCCGATGGGGTATTCATATGGATATTAAAGTCCCCCATTATGATTATATTATCGGCGTGTGTCACTAGATCAGCAACGAACTCTGAGAATTCATTGATAAAGTCCGAATAGGGCCCTGGGGGGCGGTAGATAACAGCCAGGTGTAGAGGGAGCGGTGTGACAGACCTCATAGTAAGCACCTCAAACGATTTATATTTTTTATGTTAGGACTAAGGTTAGAGTTTTCGTTGTATATTAATGCGACCCCCCCACACCTTTTAAGAGGACGGTCAATATGCGCATGTGTAAAGTTAGGAGGACATGCCTCATTTAGCGCAAAAAAGTCGTTTGGTTTAAGCCAGGTTTTGCTGAGACCGATGACGTTAAGATTGTTGTCTCTGATGATATCATTACCTAACAACGTTTTGGGAGACAATGATCTTATGTTTAAAAAACCTATATTATAGGTAGTGGGCTGTTTTAGGGAATTTTTTATCAAATTATTCGTAGTAGCAATATTAATAATGTTGTGTTTATTATGCCCAGTGCATTTAGTATAATTACGACCATATCTAGGAATTGATACGACGGGAATTTTCCGATTGTTTGTTTGTTACTTTGATAAACTGCACGCATAGTTAGCCACCTCAGTAGAACGCATGTCCAACTCTGAAACAATCAAAGCAGAAAAAACTTGTTCTAATTTAACTGACTCCTTACCCAGACCAGAGATCTTCCATTTAAATTCGGCTTCAGGATGGAGGGAAGTGGTGTTCTGTGGGGATTAGCCTTCTGCTTTGTTTTTAGCCCCGCTCGGCATCCGCGTTTCCGATCACACCGCTGGCGTCTGCTCCGTAGACGGCCCCCGCTTCTACTATACTCCCCTGCTTCACAGGCCGCTGGATGTAGCCGTTGAAGTATTCCCGTGCTAGTTAGCAGGTCTAGCAAGCACACGTCTTATCATTTCAAAACGGCCCGATCTGTCCACATCCAGAAGTGTCTGGCGGTCGTACGTGATCACAGAGTGACCACGATTTGAGCCAGCCATAAAGTTTGTAGAATTGTCCTGTATTTCTGCCAAATCTTCCATATTTAGCAGGAGCTCCTCGATGTAGCAGCCCTTCCGGGCGCCGCCATCTTGGAATTGAAATATATGTTGTTAAAATAGTTATTTACACATACATTTTCTGTAAATGCTTATTTACATACCTTAATTATTTCCAAACGGTGTCTGTAACACGGCAGTAAAACATCTGATCAAACAAAACAGAAATCATCGTCATGGACCCACTGGCTGCTGAAGCTAGCTCTCCAATCAGTAAACAGACTCAATAACTCCACGGATTTAGGAAATTTACTGAGGAATTTGCATAACTAAAACAATACAAAAATAATTATGTATGTTAATAATACTAGCACAGACATTTGTAAACGTGTTAGCATATTTGCTAATGCTAACGATGCTAGCTTGGTTACATTATAATAGCATGAAAACACTCCTGCAGACATCACACATGGGACGGTTTAGTAAGTAAGAATTGTTCTAGTTTTATTGTAAAACTTACGAACGTTGCTTGGAGTGATGAATGAAGAGTCATTATGAGTAGAAACGCTATGGACAACTGGAAGACTGAACAGCAATTCAGTTGGGGTAAAAAAACAGTACCGATAAATAGAAAGACACCTGCAGTGAGCGAATTAGTCCAATAGATTTATTATTGCCGTCCGCGAATAAAATCCAGTCGTTCAACAGTCCGGGGTCTTCGCTGTCGTATTTTACGCCTCATAATGCGCCTCACATTTTCGATGGGAGACAGGTCTGGACTGCAGTCGGGCAGGAAAGTACCTGCACTCTTTTTTTTACGATGCCACGCTGTTGTAACACGTGCTGAATGTTGCTTGGCATTGTCTTGCTGAAAAAGACGGCGCTTAGATGGCAGCATATGTTGTTCCAAAACTGCATTAATGGTGCCTTCACAGACGTGTAAGCGACCCATGCCATAAGCACTAATGCACCCCCATACCATCACAGATGCTGGCTTTTGAACTTTGCTTCGATAACAGTCTGGATGGTTCGCTTCCCCTTTGGTCGGGATGACACGATGTCGAATATTTCCAAAACAATTTACCACTTTGCATCAGTCCATCTTGGATGATCTCAGGCCCAGAGAAGCCGGAAGTGTTTCTGGATGTTGTTGATAAATGGCTTTCGCTTTCCATAGTAGAGCTTTACCTTGCACTTCCAGATGTAGCGACGAACTGTATTTAGTGACAGTGGTTTTCTGAAGTGTTCCTGAGCCCATGTGGTGACATCCTTTAGAGATTGATGTCGGTTTTTGATACAGTGCCGTTTGAGGGATCGAAAGTCACGGTCATTTAATGTTGATTTCCGGCCATGCCGCTTATTTGGAGTGATTTCTCCAGATTCTCTGAACCTTATGATGATATTATGGACCTAAAATGTTGAAATCCCTTAATTTCTTGCAATTGCACTTCGAAAAAACGTTGTTCTTAAACTATTTGACTATTTGCTCACGCAGTTGTGGACAAAGGAGTGTACATCGCCCCATTTTTTCTTGTGAAAGACTGAGCATTTTTTGGGAAGCTGTTTTTATACCCAATCATGGCAGCCACCTGTTCCCAGTTAGCCTGCACACTAGTGGGATGTTCCAAATAAGTGTTTGATGAGCATCCCTCAACTTTATCAGTATTTATTGCCACCTTTCCCAACTTCTTCGTCACGTGTTGCTGGCATCAAATTTTAAAGTTAATGATTATTTGCAAAAAATATGTTTTATCAGTTTGAACATAACCTATGTTGTCTTTGTAGTGCATTCAACTGAATATGGGTTGAAAATGATTTGCAAATCATTGTATTCCGTTTATATTTACATCTAACACAATTTCCCAACTCATATGAAAACGGGGTTTATATATATATATATATATATATATATATATATATATATATATATATATGTATATATATATGTATATATATATATATATATATATGTGTATGTATATATATATATGTGTATGTATATATATATGTGTATGTATATATATATGTGTATGTATATATATATGTGTATGTATATATATATATATGTATATATATGTATATATATATATATATATATATGTACATATATATACATATATATATATATATATATATATATATATATATACATATATATATATATATATATATATATATATATATATATATATATATATACATACACACACAGTGTTTTCCCCCAGGAAATTTGTTAGTTAAGGTGGTGTGTCTTCAGGGGAAAGTGGGTGTATGTATGTACTTTGTGTGTGTGTATATATATATATATATATATATATACACATGTATATATATGTATATGTATATATGTGTATGTATATATATATATATATATATATATATACACATGTATATATATGTATATGTATATATGTGTATATATATATATATATATATATATATATATATATATATATATATATATATATATATATATATATATATATATATATATATATATATATATATTTAACTCCAACCCACAACAAAAACACAGGAATGTATTCATTTAAACTATAACAATGCAAGTCTATCTACTGCTGATATTAAAGCTCGGGATGATCTTGATATCGGATATCAGTCTGATAATAAAACAAGTGTATTGGTTAGCATACGAACTATCCGATACAAGCGGTCAGTCTTGCAGCACCATTTATTTGTACAAAGCTGGACAATCAGTTTGCAGCTACAGTAAATGTCCTCCTTGTTTTTAGTCTGATTGATTGATTGAGAAGTTTATTGAGATCTTAAAGAATTTAATCCATGTAATGCTTTAAAAAGGCAAATGGATGGCACAAAAAGCCAAAAGGTTTGTTTCCATTGTGGTCCATTAAATATTCATCACATTTGATATATTTAAAATATATATAACCTGTTAAATCCAGGGGGTGCTGTGTATATAAAAAAAATATGTAAAAAAATTGATAAATTGTGTATATATACACAGCATACATGTCAGGTAGTTAGAAAAACAATGTATACAAAAAATGGGGGAAGGGGGTGTGGAGGTTATATACACAATGTACATAAGTCGAGTTATTTACAAAAGGCAAACATGCCCGGCTTTACTGTAGGCTATTAGGAGTTAGTACCTACTGTCTACAACTGCTAAGCACACAAAATCAAACAATGTGTAATACTGTACTGTCCTTAATATGTCTAAAACATGACAGAAAGGTATTACATGTACCCAGCAGCATTCAATTTACTGCATAATTCTCTTAATTTACCGTATTTTTTCAGACCATAGGGCACACCAGGTTATAAGGCGCACTGCCGAGGAGCGACTCTATTTTCATCCATTAGGCACACTAGATTATATATTCTATTTCTACAAACCCCGTTTCCATATGAGTTGGGAAATTGTGTTAGAAGTAAATATAAACGGAATATAATGATTTGCAAATCCTTTTCAACCCATATTCAATAGAATGCACTACAAAGACAACATATTTGATGTTCAAACTCATAAACTTTATTTTTTTTTTGCAAATAATAATTAATTTAGAATTTCAGGGCTGCAACACGTGCCAAAGTAGTTGGGAAAGGGCATGTTCACCACTGTGTTACATCACCTTTTCTTTTAACAGCACCCAATAGACGTTTGGGAACTGACGAAACTAATTGTTGAAGCTTCCATTTTTTCCATCCATTTTCTACCGCTTATTCCCTTTTTGGGGTCGCGGGGGGTGCTGGCGCCTATCTCAGCTACAATCGGGCGGAAGGCGGGGTACACCCTGGACAAATCGCCACCTCATCGCGGGGCCAACACAGATAGACAGACAACATTCACACTCACATTCACACACTAGGGCCAATTTAGTGTTGCCAATCAACCTGTTGAAACTTTGAAAGTGGAATTCTTCCCCATTCTTGTTTTATGTAGAGCTTCAGTCGTTTAACAGTCCAGGGTCTCCGCTGTCTTTTTTTACGCTTAATAATGCGGCACACATTTTCGATGGGAGACAGGCCTGGACTGCAGGCGGGCCAGGAAAGTACCCGCACTCTTTTTTTAACGAAAACTTCACAGATGTGTAAGTTACCCATGCCTTCGGCACTAATGCACCCCCATACCATCACAGATGCTGGCTTTTGAACTTTGCGTCAATAACAGTCTGGATGGTTCGTTTCCCCTTTGGTCCGGATGACACGATGTGAAATATTTCCAAAAACAATTTGAAATGTGGACTAGTCAGACTACAGAACACTTTTCCACTTTGCATCAGTCCATCTTATATGATCTCTGGCCCAGAGAAGCCGGCGGCGTTTCTGGATGTTGTTGATATATGGCTTTCGCTTTGCATAGTACAGCTTTAACTTGCACTTACAGATGTAGCGACAAACTGTATTTAGTGACAGTGGTTTTCTGAAGTGTTCCTGAGCCCATGTGGTGATATCTTTTAAAGATTGATGTTGGTTTTTGATACAGTGCCGTCTGAGGGATCGAAGGTCACGGTCATTCAATGTTGGTTTCTCCAGATTCACTGAACCTTTTGATGATATTATGGACCGTACATGTTGAAATCCCTAAATTTTTTGCAATTGCACTTTGAGAAATCTTGTTCTTACGAAGGTTGTGGACAAAGGGGTGTATCTTGCCCAATTCTTTCTTGTGAAAGACTGAGCATTTTTTGGGAAGCTGTTTTTATACCCAATCATGGCACCAACCTGTTCCCAATAAGCCTGTACACCTGTGGGATATTCCAAATAAGTGTTTGGTGAGCATTCTTCAACTTTATCAGTATTTACTGCCACCTTTCCCAAGTTCTTTGTCACGTGTTCCTGGCATCAAATTCTAAAGTTATTGATTATTTGCTAAAAAAAAAGTTTATCAGTTCGAACATCAAATATGTTGTCTTTGTAGCATATTCAACTGAATATGGGTTAAAAAGGATTTGCAAATCATTGTATACCGTTTATATTTACATCCAAAACAGTTTCCCAACTCATATGGAAACGAGGTTTGTATATGTAAAATACTTCCTTGTGGTCTCCATAACATGGGGGTTCTTTTGTCAAAATGTTTCATAGATTATGTTTTACAGACCATCTTCAAGTCGCTTTTTGACCGTCTCTTCAGAAGGAACTGTTTTGTGGGCAGTCTTATTTACGTGACTCACCTTCGACAGCGTCTTTTACCCGCCATCTTTGTTGCACCCGTCGTTTTTAGCGCTTCCATAGCGAAGCTACTGACAGATATAAGTTAGAACTGTACGCTACTTTGTATTAAAAATGACAATGGCGGAGGAAGAACGCACCACAACAAGAGGCTAGAGAAAAAGAAGAAGCTTATTGACTGTAATGACGAACGCCTGTGAGTTTTCAGGGCTTATGCAGAAACCAAATACACATCAGCAGGATTAAATAGGTAAACAAAAGTTGGTTTTGCATAATATTGCGTAACAAAATACCAGATAATTTCTCCTAGTAGGTGCCATTTTAGGGTTCTTATACACACACCATAATAATACTGAAGCACATTACGTCTGACTACGGTAGCTGTAAAGCTAGCGGTATGGCTTCATATCTTACCAAAGTCGTACTAAAACAATTTGACTGATTTTTGAGCGCCTTGTGTAATGTTCTATATTCACAATGAAACATCAATTTTTTGTGTGTTGCTTGCTTACGGTACTTGCTCGTGTCATTTATTGAAAAAGCGTCAACCTGCAGTTCACATTTCTCTTATGTGTGACTGCTATCTACTGGTGACACTTATCATTACACCATGTACCTTATAAAATTGCTTCAAGGTCGTTACGGACAACCACAATTAGTATGTACATAAGGCGCATCGGGTTATAAGGTGCACTGTCCATTTTTGAGAAAAGAAAATTATTTTAAGTGTGCCTAATAGTCCGAAAAATACTGTACTAATCTATTGTGACCACCCTTCTCAAATTTAAAGACAGCATAGTAAGTCTATCACAAGGTTAGTGTTTTTCAAACCAACCGTTGTTTTCTAAGTTATTTTAAGTGCTGACATGCTATCGGACTAATGTTGGTGTCGGCCAATACTCAAGGCTCCATTATCGGTGTTAGAAGTGATAAAGTTGTGTGGGCAAGGCCCTAATTACTGCTGTACTATTTCTACGACTTGAGCACGACTCCCAAGTTGTAATTAAAGAGCGTTTGAGTAGTGACAGCGAGTGTATGTGTGCCTATTTGCACGCTGCCTAAGTGGTACCCAAAGTGAATTTGACAGGAAACAAGAAGCATGCGGAGAAAGATAACTTCCCGACTGACCTATCAGGCCTTAAACCCGAGAAAGTTGGCAACCGACAAAGGGGGGTTGGGGAGGCTGGCGTGTTGTAATTGCTCCCATGTTGCGGCGCCCCCAGGCGAGGCTGCGTGAAGTGTGCACGGTGAAGGGGAGCAGGGAGGTCAGAGACCCAGTTTGAGTCTGTCCCACTTCCTGAATGTCTGCGCTGGCTTCCCTAAACAATGACCACGAACTTGACCTACAATCCTGCATTCAAACCGGGCCGCTCTGAGAATGGGGAAGGGATATATAAACACAAACCTACACACACACACACACACACACACACACACACACACACACACACACACACACACACACACACACACACACACACACACACACACACACACACACACATACACACACACACACAAACACACACAAACACACACACACACACACACACACACACACACATACACACACATGCATGTGTTAATTGGGACGATTGTTTTTTTTCGTTCAGATTACCGGTTATCCCGTAATTCCAGGAATTCTGAAATATCAATTCAAATTCAAACTGTTAATTCGTCAACATTTTTCAACTATTTCGAAAAATTCTAGGAGAGTTGTGCTAGTATCAATATTTTAAAAATCCCCAAATTTCCATGAAATTTCCATTCAAATGAATGGACATATCATATTTCTACAAAGCCCTAAATTCTAAAAATGTTGCACCATTTTTGCAACCATCCACACACAGACACACACACGCACGCACGCACGCACGCACGCACGCACGCACGCGCACACGCACACACACTACTCTTCCGAGATCTTGAACACAAAAAATGTAAACCCTTTCCCAAAGTTACCGGTTCCTCGGAATTCCCGGTAATTTTTTCCCTATTGACAATGAATGGGAAACATACTATTGACTACATATCCCACATTTCTCAAGCGATTTGAAATTTCAACTCAAATTCAAACAGGTACGTCAACATTTTTCAACAGTTTCAAAAAATTCCAACACCAACCCGTTCATATCATCTAGAACAATGAAAAAAAAAAATCCCAGGTTTTTCCGAAATCCCCAGATTTCCAGGAAATTCCCATTGAAATGAATGGACGTTTCATAGTTCTACAATGCCCTAAATTCTCAATAAGTTGTGCCATTTTTTTACTCTATTCCGCCTTTATAACCATCCACACACTAATCTTTCAAGACCTTGAAAGCAAAAGGTTTTTTCACTTTCCAAAGTTACCGGTTTTCCCAGAATTTCCAGTAATTTTCCCCACTGACAATGAATCAGAAATATACTGTACCTGTTAGGTGTTTGAGCTTAATGGAGTTCTTTATGCGTGCACATGAACGACACTTTCATCGAGTCCTTAACATCAACGACCTCTCTCCGAGTATACTTTATTCTCTTCTTCTGTTGAACACACAACTGCTGCGGTGTTAAACACTACACAGCACCAGAGCGCTCCAAGGGGAGAACATGCGCTACAACATCCAACCTCTACAACACAGCCACACAGAGTAAGAGCGCAGATATATACAATCTTAACACCCCCACTCGCTATTAGCTCACTGTGTTAAATCAATTGTAAACAATATTTTAAGAACATTTTCCATCATCCTGTTTTGTTAAGATTCCTCCTTCTAGTCTTTATCCCAAAATGCCACACATATTCTGTGAAAAACATTTCAACTTCAGTTTAGTAGCTGGTTTTGTCAGGATATCAGCAACCATTTGTTCTGTAGGGCAATATTCCAGTGATACCCTACCAGTAGCAACAATGTCTCTTATGAAGTGGTATTTCACATCAATGTGTTTGCATCTTTGTCTGTTAACAGGACTTTTAGTGAGTGCAATCGTACCTTGATTGTCTTTGTACACTTTTTTCACAACATATTGATAGTTATCAAGTCCTTTTAGTAGCTGTTCGATGTAAAGACACTTCTGTATAGCTGAAGCTAAAGAAATGTATTCTGATTCACAGGTAGAAAGAGCTACTGTTGGTTGTTTTCTTGTCTTCCATGAAATTAATGAACTGCCTCATGTGCTACGTCTGTCTGTTTCATTTGATGCCCAACTTGCATCACAATAAACGGTCAGACCGAGTATTTCAGTTACATTCTTGTTGAAGTTAAGTCCTTGTTCTGATGTACCTTTTAGGTATCACAGTATTCCAATATTCCATAGTAGGTTCATTAAAGTGTTGAGATAGTTTACTCACAACAAAGCTTATGTCAGGTCGAGTGAATATGTATAAGTAAATTAAACTTCCCACTGCGTCTCTGTACTGTCTTGGAGGTTTCAACTTTTCAGCATTTTCTGCATATTCAAGTTTTGGTTCACAAGGAGTTTCTCTTGGTTTACAATTTTCCATATCAAACCTTTGTAAAACATTTTTCTTATATCTCTCTCGTGACATTTTGACTAGTCCATTTGTTTGTTCAAAGTCTATTCCTAAGAAATGTTATAGGATTCCCAAATCCTTCATTTTGAATCTCTGAGTTAACATTTTTTTTACATCCTGCATTGATTTTTCAATTGAAGCAGCTAAAATATGGTCATATACCCAAATAATAAGTATTACCTTTTGAACATATTTTTCTCTTGTATACACATAATGATCTACATCATTTTGCCCAAGGTCATTTTCACATAAAGGGGTGTGTAACACTGTATTCCAGTTTCTGCCCGGCTGTTTGAGTCCATGCAATGATTTGTTCAGTTTACATACCAGTTTTTCACCAGTGTTAGAGTTTTTCTCCTAACCTTGTGTTTGTTCTAAATAGATTTGACAGTCGATGGGTGCGTACAGATACGAGGTCTTCACGTCCATCTGATGTAAGATTAGGTCCTCCTGTGCCGCCTTCTGCATGAGAATTCTTACACTTAACATGTCAGCTGTCGGTGAAAACATCTCTTCGTAATCAGTTCCTACTTTCTGGTCGTATTCTTTAGCAACAAATCTCGCCATATATTTATTAGTGAAGTGAAGTGAATTATATTTATATAGCGCTTTTTTCTGCTGACTCAAAGCGCTTTACATAGTGAAACCCAATATCTAAGTTACATTTAAACCAGTGTGGGTGGCACTGGGAGCAGGTGGGTAAAGTGTCTTGCCCAAGGACACAACGGCAGTGACAAGGATGGCGGAAGAGGGAATTGAACCTTCAACCCTCAAGTTGCTGGCACGGCCGCTCTACCAACCGAGCTATGCCATCTGTATTTGTTTTGAGTGCATAAACCCACTTCGCTTTCAAAGCTCGCTTACCTGGTGTTAAGTCAGTCAACTGGAATGTGTCATTTTCCACTAGTGAGTTCATCTCCTCATTCATGGCGTTTTTCCAGTGCATTGGCTTGGATGATAACACGGCTTGCTAATAAGTTTCTGGAACTTCACAAACTGCTCGGTAACAGAAATCAACGCATGTTTGTAATCTGTCCAATGAATCATCAGTTTCAAAATCTTGTAAATAAGCTGGCTTTTGTTTTATCCTGAATGGATTCTTTCTGATTTCTGTTTCAGCATTTGCCGCTGACTGTTCCACATCTTCCTGCTCATTTAAATCCTCAGTATTGTTTTCAGGTTGAACTCTGTCCTCATCCTGGTCACCGTCACAGACTGCATTGTCTCTGTTTCTAATGTCATGTCCTGCGTATGGCTCCAAAGTTTGTGTCTCTCTCTCTACATTTGTTTTGGTTGCGAATCTCACCCATCTGATCTTTTGGACCTTTTCCATTTCTGGATAATATACTAGGAAGGCTGGGCTGTTTTTATCATAGCCTCTGAAAATGCTCTGCTCACTTTTGGTATCTAGTTTTCCTTTTTCTTGTTTGTAACTCAAACATGTAGACCCAAACTTTTGCATTTGTGACACATTTGGTACTTTTCCTGTAAGTAATTCATATGCTGTTTTCTTTGTCCGTCTATTGTAACACCTGTTTCTAACATGAGCTACTGTTTAAATGGCATAGTTCCACAAATAGTTTGGTAGTTTGCTTTCTATCGATAAGCATCTAGCCATGTCAAACAGTGTTTGCCATTCTCTCTCTGCTGTGCCATTTTGGTGTGGCGAATAAGGCGCTGACGTCTCATGTCTTATTTTGTTCTTTGTTAGTAACATTTGGAACTCTCTGTTTGTAAACTCAGTGCCGTTGTCTGAACGTGTACACTTCACATCTCCATAGGGTGCTACATCTGCTATAAACTTTTCTGTTGCAGCAACTGCATCGCTTTTTGACTTATGGAAATATACTACTACAGCACCTGAATAGTCTGCACAAACATTGTGCGTATTTGTGTCTTTCTGTGCTCTAGGTCTGTATGGATTAACTCCAGGGGTTTATTTGCTTTAGCATCTAGCTCCCTATTTCTTGTTTGGGTAAACTTGCCTTTTGTACATATTTCACACATCTTAACCACATTTCCCTTAATTACCATACCTTTGACCACAGTTTGGAGTTTGATTACATCCTCATAGTTGCAGTGCCCTAGAATCTTGTGCCATGTTTGTACGTCATGACAAACTTTACACTGATCTTCATTTGCATCAACAGTTGGTAGATAATATAGCTTCTCATATTCGTTTATTTTAAATCTGTTACCATCTTTAGTGATCATGTGGCTCTCTCCTTTCTTGAAAGTTATGGTTGCTCCTCCCGTCGGCTGCTCTCGTTACTGAAAACATGTTGTGGGGATATGAGGGTGTGGGGGGTTTCTTGTTGTGTGTTGCTCTTACAAAAGTTGCACCACACTTTTCGGATACACTTTCTTGCTCTGTGTCCTTTTAATCCACATTTGAAACATGTTAAATCTCCATCTTCACTTCTACTTTGAGTGCTTCATTTGAACGTTTTCATAACATTGTCTGTTGGCTCAGCAGTACTAATTTTCTCTGACTCTTAGTAAATACGTAATCTCCTTTTGAAATCTGTGAATGTCACATTGTCTTCATTTTGTGTTACATGTACAGCTAATGGCTTGTAATAGTCAGGGAGGCCTCCAAGAATTATGGCTATGATCAAACTATCACTGAGAGTCTCACCGGCATCACAAAGTGCTGTAATCAGGTTTTCTGCTCTGATGACATAGTCCGTAGTTGACTCTCTGTCTGCTTTCCGTAGTTTTGTCAAGGATGTGTACTGGTTGATTATTTGTGGCTTGCTTTTTCCTGAGTAGTGCTCCCTCAGTATTTTCATTGCTTTCCTGCCATCGTATGTAGCATTATGTCTTATTAAAGACGAGCTTTTATCATCGATCAACCTTATGAGCTCTGCATAGCAGTCTGGATTATTTATTCTGTCCGCTGCTGCTTGCTGTTCTCCTACTGGTTCATTTAGAACAGTGTATTTCAACTTTAAAATATGTAAGTGTCCCAAAAACCTTGCTTCCCAAAGGTCATACTTGCTTTCATATCCATCAAAGTACAGTTGCGGGGATACTGCTCCAGTAGTAAGAGCCGCCATATCTATTTAAGCTCCGCACTTTAGCACTATGCTTTGCTAATTAGCTCAAACTTTACCACGGTTAATTCTTCTTCGAGAGTACAAGCTACTTTATTGGCTAAAGTCCCTTTTATGCTCCGTGTAATACTTCACGTTTGCATTACCTTTATCCTTGGTCAAGAAGTTTTCCTCTGTTAGCTCAAGTCCACACCTGCAAACTTTCTTGGCTTCTTTGTTCATGCGTCGACTAAACGCTACCTCGCCTTGTTTGCTTGAGGTGGCTGGAATCACTGGGGTTCATAGGCCCATAACCTGTTAAGGTGTTTTAGCTTAATAGAACTATTTATACGTGCACGTGAACAACACTTTCATTGAGTCCTTAACATCAATGTCTTGTCTCCGAGGATACTTTATTCTCTTCTTTTGTTGAACACACAACTGCTGCGTGGTTAAATACCACACAGCACCAGAGCGCCCCAAGGGGAGAACATGTGCTACAACATCCAACCTCTACAACACAGCCACACAGAGTAAGAGCGCAGATATATACGATCTTAACAATACCATAGACTGCATATCCCACATTTCTCAAGTGATATGAACCGTTCCACCATCCACACTCCAATCACCTTGGACAATCAAAGTACCTTTTTCAAAGTTAAACATTTTCCAGGAATTCCCGGTTTTCCAAAGCCCTATTCTCAGTTCTCAGTCCAGAATTTTCCACCAATTCCAAATATTTCACCTTCAAAACATTCCTCGTAGTTGGGACAACAAATGTTCCAATTTTGTTTCATACAAATTCCCGTTTTTTCCCCCCGAAATTCCAACACAAATTCAAACTGTTAGGTCAACATTTTTCAACCATTTGGAAACATTTGAACACCAACCCATTCATATAATCTAGGACAGGGGTCGGCAACCCGCGACTCCGGAGCCGCATGTGGCTTTTTGATCACTCTGATGTGGCTCAGCTGCTAAATTGCTGACCCCAACGATTATTCCAGGAGATTTCCGGATTTTAGTGCCTCTCTCAGAAATTACCCGGACAGCATTCTCCAATTTTCACCTGGACTTCAATAATGTTGGTGTGCAGTGGTGGCAATGCCTTTAACCTCGTCTACAACATGTCGTCGCGGCCGCCTTTACACCACGCAATCTGCGTGCCGACTGATCACATTTTATATTCAGCCTCTGTTATCACACGAAAGTGACTGCAACGCATACTTAGTCAACAGCCATACAGGTAACACTGAGGGTTGTAATATAAACAACATTAACACTCTTACTAATATGTGCCACACTGTTAACCCACACCAAACAAGAATGACAAACACATTTCGGGAGAACATCGCACTGTACCATAACATAAACACAACAGAACAAATACCTAGAATCCCATGCATCCCTAAATCTTCTGGGCTACATTTATACAGCCCCGCTGGCACCAAACCCTGCCACCCCCCCCAACCCCGCCTACCTCAACCGACGCAATCCACTCTTCCCCCACTCGTGAACAAGCCTCTTTGGTACTTGGACTCCTCCACTTGGAATGCCATCTTCCCAACCCAGAGATGGCATTCCACCCTTTTCCGGGAGAGAACCATGGACTCGGACTTGGAGGTGCTGATTCTCATTCCGGTCGCTTCACACTTGTCTGCGAACCGATCCAGTGAGAGCTGAAGATCCCGGCCAGATGAAGCCATCAGGACCACATCATCTGCAAAAAGCAGAGACTTAATCCCGCGGCCACCAAACCGGAACCCCTCAACGCCTTGACTGCGCCTAGAAATTCTGTCCATAAAAGTTATGAACAGAATCGGTGACAAAGGGCAGCCTTGGCGGAGTCCAACCCTCACTGGAAACGTGTCCGACTTACTGCCGGCAATGCGGACCAAGCTCTGACACTGATCGTACAGGGAACGGACCGCCACAATAACACAGTCCGATACCCCATACACTCTGAGCACTCCCCACAGGACTTCCCGAGGGACACAGTCAAATGCCTTCTCCAAGTCCACAAAGCACATGTACTGTAGACTGGTTGGGCAAACTCCCATGCACCCTCAAGAACCCTGCCGAGAGTATACAGCTGGTCCACAGTTCCACGACCAGGACAAAAAACACACTTTTTCCTCCTGAATCCGAGGTTTGACTATCCGGCGTAGCCTCCTCTGTAGTACATCTGAATAAACTTTACCGGGAAGGATGAGGAGTGTGATCCCACGATATTTGGAACACACCCTCTGGTCCCCCTTCTTAAAGAGAGGGACCACCACCCCGGTCTGCCAATCCAGAGGTACAGCCCCCGATGTCCACGCAGAGTCTTGTCAACCAAGACAGCCCCCCAGCATCCAGAGCCTTAAGGACCTCTGGGTGGATCTGCTCCACCCCCGGGGCCTTGCCACCGAGGAGCTTTTTAACTACCTCAGCAACCTCAGCCCCAGAAATAGGAGAGCCCACCACAGAATTCCCCAGGCACTGTTTCCTGAAAATTGTAATTTTCCTGAAGGAACTCTCCTGAAGGAATAAATAAAGTACTACATAATCCATTCTCCTCATAGGTGGCCGTGTTGGTGGGATTGAGGAGGTCTTCGAAGTATTCCTTCCACCTATCCACAACATCCGCAGTTGAGGTCAGCAGAAAAACATCCGCACCATACATGGTGTTGACAGTGCACTGCTTCCCCTTCTTGAGGCGGCGGATGGTGGTCCAGAATCGCTTCGAATCCGTCTGGAAGTCGTGTTCCATGGCTTCCCCGAACTCCTCCCATGTCCGAGTTTTTTCCTCCGCGACCGCTGAAGCTGCACACCGCTTGGCCTGTCGGTACCCGTCCACTGCCTCTGGAGTCCTATGAGCCAAAAGAACCCGATAGGACTCCTTCTTCAGCTTGACGCATCCCTCCCTCAACGGGTTCTAGGATTACCGACCCGACAGGCACCAAGTACCTCGCGGCCAAAGCTCCAATCAGCCACCTCGACAATAAAGATGCGGAACATGGTCCACTCGGACCCAATGTCCAGCATCACCCTCGTGACATGTTCAAATTTCTTCCGGAGGTAGTGATTGAAACTTTCTCTGACATGAGACTCTGCCAGACGTTCCCAGCAAACCCTCACAATGTGTTTGGGCCTGCCAGGTCTGTCTGGCATCCTCCCCCACCATCGCAGCCAACTCACCACCAGGTGGTGATTGGTAGAAAGTTCTGCCCCTCTCTTCACCCGAGTGTCCAAAACATGAGGCCGCAAATCCGATGACACAACTACAAAGTCGATCATGGAATTGTGGCCTAGAGTGTCCTGGTGCCAAGTGCACATATGGACACCTTTATGTTTGAACATGGTGTTTGTTATGGACAATCTGTGACGAGCACAAAAGTCCAATAACAAAACACCTCTCTGGTTCAGATCCAGGCAGCCATTCTTCCCAATCATGCCTCTCCAGGTTTCACTGTCATTGCCAACATGAGCGTTGAAGTCCCCCAGCAGAACAAGGGAATCACCCGAGGAAGCACTCTCCAGTACTCCCTCAAGTGTACCCAAAAAGGGTGGGTACTCTGAACTGTTATTTGGTGCGTAAGCACAAACAATAGTCAGGATCCATCCCCGCACCCTAAGGCGGGGGAGGCTACCCTTTCGTCCACTGGGTTGAACTCCAACGTGCAGGCTTTGAGCCGTGGGGAAACGAGAATTGCCACCCCAGCCCGTCGCCTCTCACTGCCGGCCACGCCAGAGTGGAAGAGAGTCCAGCCCCTTTCAAGAGAAGTGGTTCCAGAGCCCTTGCAGTGCCTGTATGTGAGTCCGACTACATAGAGCTGAAATTTCTCTGCTTCGTGCACTAGCTCAGGCTCCTTCCCCCCCAGTGAGATGACGTTCCATGCCCCAAGAGCTAGCTTATGTAGCCGAGGATTGGACCGCCAAGAGCCCTGCCTTCGGCTGCCGCCCAGTTCACATCGCACCCGACCTCTATGGCCCCTGCAATGGATGGTGAGCCCATTGGAAGGGGGACCCACGTTGCCTATTCGGGCTGTGCCCGGCGGGGCCCCATGGGAACAGGCCCAGCCACCAGGCACTCGCCATCGTGCCCCACCTCCGGGCCTGGCCCCAGAGGGGGGCCCCGGTGATCCGCGTCCGGGCAAGGGAAATCTGGGTCCTTTGTTTTTACTTTTCATAGAGGTCTTCGAGCTGCTCATTGTCTGGTCCCTCACTTAGGACCAGTTCGCCCAGGGAGACCTTACCAGGGAGGTTTAAGCCCCCGGACAACATAGCTCCTAGAATCATTGGGACAAGCAAACTCCTCTACCACGATAAGGTGGCAGCTCAGAGAGGAGGTGTGGAAATTAAACATACAATACAAGAGGGTTTGTTAGAGTGCGTGTAGGATGTGGTAGCGATCAAGTCCAGAGGGGAAGAGGCAAAAGGGATCCATGGTCTGAGCGTGGTCGTGGGGAAGGAGAGAAGCGTCCAGAATTTCAAACGTGGGGTGGATGATCGGGGAAGGCATTCAAGATCCAGGGGGATGAGCAGCAGCAGAAGTGCACAACGGAAGCTGAGACACAGGGACTGTAGGAGACAAGAGACAACCAGGACAATAAGGACGAGGCACAAAGGAGACAAGCAAAACGAGAGAGAGCAGGAGAGAAGTCAGAGATGCAAAGCTTACTGTATACAGGGCTACGTTCCGACAAGTAGAAGTCAGTGGCGAGGGTCTTTATCGTTTCGCTTCCCATTAAGACCAAGTGTGTTGATTGCAGATTGCCTCCGGTTGTGCAGTGCGAGCGGGGGGCGTGTCTGGTAGCGCTCTTCAGCGGAGCTTCTAAGTGCTCCAGCAGAAGAGGGAAAAGCGGATTGTGCGTGCTCTGTAACAAGTGGTGCTGTTTTTAATTTAGGGAAATGCACTGTAAAAAACAAATTACTGTAGATTTTTCTGTAAAACTTTGGCAGCTCAGTCCTGTAAATCTTACCGTAAAAATAACAGCGGTAGTGTTTTTCTGTTGATAGTAATGCACTGTTAAAAAAAATCCATCTTAAACTACGGAGCTGCCAATTTTTTTTTACAGTAAAATCTATCTTTTTTTTTTTTCAATAGGCTAACCACAGTAAATTTCGGACTATAAGGCGCTACTTTTTTTCCTATGGTTTAAACCCTGTGGGTTAAAAAATTGTGTGGCTAATTTATGGATTTACGGCAATAATGTTTTATATTTAATAGTTTTCATTGAACACAAACGGAATCACTGAAACATTTTGTTGTTGTTTGTGCTACGCCGCCATCTTTTCGACGAGTTTGCTCACTGCAGTGGCTCTGGGTTGAAAATGTACCTCCTTGTTTTTAATGCCTTGAACCGGAAGTAAAACCGTCCACAGCGATTCTGCTTGAAAAGATTCTTCATTCATCACTCTAAGGGACGTTTGTAAGTTTCGCAATATCCATCCATCCATTCCATTTTCTACCGCTTGTCACTTTTGGAGTCGCGGGGGATGCTGGAGCCTATCTCAGCTGCATTCAGGCAGAAGGTGGGGTACACCCTGGACAAGTCGCCACCTCATCGCAGGGCCAACACAGATAGACAGACAACATGCACACTCACATTAACACAATAAGGCCAATTTAGTGTTGCCAATATATCTAAAACAATTCATACGTACTAAACCGTCCCATGTGTGATGACTGTAGGAGTGTTTTCATGCATATTTGTAATCAAGCTAGTGTCGTTAACATTACTTAATATGCTAAAACGTTTACAAGTGTCTATTTTACTATTAGTAATATACACTGGCATTCTTTTTGTGTTGTTTTACTTTTGTAAATTCACCAAAACGTCACTGTGAAGTTATTGAGTCTGTTTAGCTGATTGGAGAGCTAGCTTGCGCAGCTAGTGGGTCAATGACGATGACTTCTGTTTTGTTTGATCTATCGTTTTACTGCCGTGTCATAGACAGTGTTTGAACAATAAAGGTATGTAAATAAACATACACGGTGTATACGTACAACTTATAGTCCTGTGCGGCTAATATTTCTAAACTAATTATTTCTTCTAGAATTTGGTGGTGGTGGCTAGTATACAGGTGCACTCTATACCCTGGAAGTTACAGTAATTAATGTACTTTTTTATATTTAAATCATTCTTCTGTACCCGGCTTATGACTTAATACACACAGCAAACATTGCACATATATGATTTAACACAATTAAACCTAAGGTCTGTTTACATGTATTTCCAGTAGATTATAGTAATTTGGCATTTTCCCACTAATAAGTACGCCCTCCACCAATCTTGCCCGAATGGAATGTGCCACAAGACTATATGTCAGTTTCTGTAGCATGCCAAGAGCACTGCAAATATTTCCATCTCCATGTTGATCTCAGGCCCCTTAAACCTTTCCTCTCTCTCTGCCGCTGCATCGTAACATTAGTCTCCAATGTGCTGAGTCAGTGCGCACAGGCCGACCATAAAGAGACACAAAGATGCTGCCTATGTGCTCTTTGAACCTGTGACGGCTGCTCCCTGTTCTCACCTCAACAGCCTTTTCCTCAAGGATCGTCCATCGGTCTATTTTGAGCTCAAGTTGGTCTCGTGTTCAGGATATAAAAGCGGTGACTCTGCAAGTACATTAAAACATCCTTTTGTTTCATCAAACCTTATGACTCTTGCATATTGGATCATTTGTTTCGAACATGCACAAAATTACAATTTGTACGATACATATTTACAATTTTACACGTGTCCGAAAAGGGGCAGGAGGAAGCAGAGTTTATTTCAATCTTACACCTTTTTGTTTACTCTCTGTACTTAATCTGTAACACATAAATCAATGAATCTAAATTCCCATAAATAGGTAATTAATAACTTGTAATCAATATAATTTGCTGATTGATTGATCGATAACCTCTCATTATTATCAATAGGGTTCAGCATGTTTTTCAGGATTATTCTTGTTTGTTTCTTTTGTAAACACACTCTTTTGAACTGGATAATTTTCGAACAGTTAACCGTGGTTTAAATATTGAGCACGGCTACTATTCTAAAGCCTTATCACAGCGTAGGCTATCACTCCGCCTCAGGCACATATGACTGGTATGAATGGAAGTTGTTGTCATGTATCCATGACAACAGACTGCTGCAGCCCGTAGAAAAAGACAGCTGATGTTTTTACGATGTTAAAAACGGACTAAAGTAGTTGAATTCACATGTTTAAGGTTAACTTTCACCTACGGGGAGGGTTAACAATGGTAGAGGGGACTGAGCATTGACTTTCACCTGTAAAAAAAGCGGAGGAAATGACGAGATGCAGTGCTAATTTGGAGCTAATGTCTGGATAGGTGGGACTGTTTTTTCCACAGTGAGGAGTGACAGCGGGGACAGCCAATCACACGTAAGTTAGCATGAACGCGGCAACCAATCAGGGAGCGATATTTAGGTTAGAGGCGGGACTTCTAGCAGAGACCTACATTTAACCCTTTCTGTGCCATAATCATTGACTAAACATTACGGGCAGCGCTTGTATTGATAGTGACTACACAGTAGCGGCTGGATATTGGTAGGGACGTGTCCCTAGCGTCCCTACCCAATTCTACGCCCTTGGTTGTAAGTGTTGTACGTGCACACAAAAACATTTTTTGGTTTCATTTATCTCTAGGGTTATATTGTTTTCCTTTTTTGTTGAAAAGAGTTGTACATTCTGGGGTAGAAGTTTATAGTTTGAGGGCTTCACGGTGGCAGAGGGGTTAGTGCATCTGCCTCACAATACGAAGGTCCTGCAGTCCTGGGTTCAATCCCAGGCTCGGGATCTTTCTATGTGGAGTTTGCATGTTCTCCCCGTGAATCACTTGTGATTTCCCTCTATATGAAAGTTTAAAATGAGCATATGCCGTATGAACAAGAATGTTTTAATGTAGACACATAGAATCATCATACTGGTGTGATTATATCAATCAATCAATCAATGTTTACTTATATAGCCCTAAATCATATGCATCAATTGTCAATTCAAGGCTAAGGCAAAATATCGAGATATATCTTGACATGGCCTAAACATATCGAAATATTAATATAAGGCCATATCGCTCAGCCCTAATCTGACAGTATAACTGTCAGTTTCGTGCCGCTGTCTCGTGGGCAATGTCAGTAGTTCAGGTTAATGACCATAAATGTTGACGTGTACACAGTAGAGCATTTTTATATATGACCCAACATTTCCCACTCACTTTAACCAACACATAAGACAATTTGTTCACTAAACTTTTGTGGACGTTGGATTTAGACCCGTTTAAGTCCCCTGCAATGCACGATGGGAAAAATGCGAAACACTCTCTCCACACATATCCATGTTTGGCACATTTTAGGTGTTTGATATTTGTGATTGAGTACAAAACTTTAGGGTGGTTGTCACGAAGTAAAAAAGGTAATAGTCCAACTTTCATATACTCTTGATATCCAATTACAATAATTATATATTGATTATATTAGTATTATATACATATATATATATATATATATATATATATATATATATATATATATATATATATATATATATATATATATATATATATATATATATATATATACCATATTTCCTTGAATTGCCGCAGGGCATACAGTATGCGCCTGCCTTGAATTACTGCCGGGTCAAACTCGCTTCGCAAAATGATTAGCGCGTGCTTAGTATTACCGCCTGGTCAAACTCATGACGTCACGAGGGACACTTCCCCTGTCATCAAAATGGAGGAGGCTGATTTCAATACCGGTAATTTGAAATCTCATAAAGGGAAGAAGATTAAGAGCTATTCAGTAGGACTTAAGGTCCAAGCTTACATCACACTCAAATTTTTACTGCATGCCTTTGGTAAGTGCCGGAGGGAGAAGAGGTTTTAAAATAATTAGCGCATGCTTACTTTTACCGCATGCCTTTAGTAAGCGCAGGAGTGAGAAGAGGTTTTAAATTAAATAGCCATCCGGCGGCAATTCAAGGAAATACGGTATATACAAATGCAGTAGACATAGGCTCCAACACCCCCTGCGACCCCAAAGGAGACAAGCGGTTGGCAGGAGCTCTGTGCTCTTGTGTCATCCTTTTGTGTTTCCCTCTTGTTTTCATGTGTTATTATATATATATATTTTTTGCCTTTTGGTCTGGGATCCTTTGGGTCTGTGTGACAAGAGGTGGCACTTTCGTGACCTCTGCGGTGCTTTTTTTGTGGACTTCTGGATCTGCCTCCCTGGAGCCTTTTGGCCATGGAGACCAGCTGCTGGGTGTCTGCCACAACAGAGTCCGTTTGGAGAGACTGGAGGAGATGCGGATGAAGAGAGAGGGCCGCGGAGCTGGCACTGAGGGCCGGGAAGGACAAGCTTCACAGTGTCTTGGCTGAATGAGCAGGTATCGGACACCTCAGTCTCCTTGGACGTACCCTCGCTCATCCATGCGAACTGGACACTGGTCGAGAGTTGGTTGGCGACCGAGAGTTGGTTGCTTTGTTGGGTCTGCTCCTGTCTCTGGCCATGCTCCCTCCACCCCAGCAGACGACGGCGTGGAACACCGCAGAGGCCATCGCAGTGTATACAGTGGGGCAAAAAAGTATTTAGTCAGCCACCGATTGTGCAAGTTCTCCCACTTAAAATGATGACAGAGGTCTGTAATTTTTATGATAGGTACACTTCAACTGTGAGAGACAGTATGTGAAAAAAAAATCCAGGAATTCACATTGTAGGAATTTTAAATAATTTATTTAAAAATTATGGTGGAAAATAAGTATTTGGTCAATAACAAAAATTCAACTCAATACTTTGTAATGTAACCTTTGTTGGCAATAACAGAGGTCAAACGATTACTATAGGTCTTTACCAGGTTTGCACACACAGTAGCTGGTATTTTGGCCCATTCCTCTATGCAGATCTTCTCGA